>NC_043007.1:46095915-46108415 GCF_006345805.1 Octopus sinensis | reverse complement strand
TTATATATATATATATATATATACGTCTGAGTGCGTGTGTGTATTTGTGTGTGCATGTGCGTGTGTGTGTATGGGTGTTAATTATTTTACAAACATTTGGTAACTTATACGTGTTGTCACTGTATAGAGCTCTTCGGGCATACGTATTGTGGAAATATGCATAGAGGAAGCTCTCTTTAGTTGATGTATTGTCGATTTCAGATTGTGTATTCTTTAAAAATCTATACTTTTTGTCATTCTAAAAGGATTCCTTTCTTTATTTAAAAGAAAAAAAAGTATATTCTGAATTTTTCATTTGCATAAAATATCAAGCGGTTCACCTCATGGAACATTTCTATGAAGAAGATCCTTTGATTTGCAATATGTTCACACTAATCCGTAGAAATAATTTTGTTCGTATTTGGCCGATATAATTCCCATTGTGTTGTGAGTATATGTATTTAACAAAAATTTTCATTTTGCAATTGAAATTTGCATTTACGATCGACTTATTTTAATTCTTGATTTTTTTTTTAATTTGCTATCTTCAGTTATGTTAGATAATTAAAGCATTTTTGTTTTTTGTTTTTTCATACCTAATGAAGAAATTGAAGGCCTTCCTCTCCCCGCATCATTTATATGTTTCTCTTCTCATTACAGCCAAAAGCTAGTTTGTCATATCAGGCAAACAATTCCTTTAGGGCATCTATTGTCACTTCACTAATTTCAGTAACGATACAGTCTGTCTTTCAGGTGCTTGACAGATGACAACACTTGAAAGAAACTCGTCAGTATAATATGTGCAATGGTTGTGCGTTTGGTTGTTTGTGCGTTCACACACACATAAGCACACATATATATACATACTTACATATATACACATGCACAAACGGATAGCTGGGTAGGTGGATAAATGAATACAATAATAGATGACTTATGTAGATAGATGTATGTATGTGTGCATGTGGGTGTGAGTGTGCGAGTGTGTGTGTATGCACATGTATTTTTTTTTGTATGTAAGCATATGGATATGAAAGTAAACCGATGCAGACGGATAGGTACATATGTTATGAAACAGACAACCACACATACGCAAATGGAGACTGAAACACACGACAATATATACCCACACACTTTACTCCACACAAAGACACATAGTGAGACACAGGTCCACAATATAGAGATGCCCATCCATACATACAAACATGGTACATAGTTGCAAAACACACACACACATGCATGCACAAGGAGAAAGAGGTGCATACATATACAGACACACACTCACACACACACATACATAGAAACTACACAAACACGGACATGCAAGCACATGAATATGCAGAATACATATATACATATACATACATATACATACACACACAATGCATACATGCATACACACATACATACAAACATACATACGTAGATGCATGCATAGGCACACACACGCATTGACCACACACATGTGCACAAACTAAAAGGAACGCAGTGTAAATAACGGACAGGATCAAGACAATTGAAAAGGTTGCAAGACGTAACGAAAATTTTAGGGAAATAAAAATAAGACATTACAGAAAATTTTTATCCGTGAGTGTGTTAAATTATATGGCACAAAAAAAAATTAATCTCGCCAGACACAACAGAATAATAGACGAGATTACTCGTTCAAATATGGCCCAGGCATGTTTTTTTATGATATTCTTCTAAATATATTTTCAAGTGTACTTTTCCTGACATACAATAACAGCTGAAATTTTTTTTTAGGATTATTACAATATCTCTCGTCTCTCAGAGATAAGGATTATACACTGAATCAATCACCTCCATACACACACATACATATATATGTATGTTTGCATATATACCAATGCATATATATGTATGTATATATACAAATACATATATATGTATATATATATATATATATATATATAATATATATATACATAAACATATATATACACACATACATACGTAGATATATATCCATACATACATACATATATATACATATATATATAATATATATATAATCCGTGACCGCGTGTAAATCGTTGGCGATTTTCTCCCTCCGACTTCCCTTCCTTGGACCTTTCCTTTTTCTATGTTCCTGACGAAGCACTCCGCTCAAAACGTTAAATCCTCCTTCCTTCTTCCCTTTCCTGGGCGCCCAATAATCCTATACATGTACCACGACCTCGTGTTGTTGTGTTTTATCTTCGTTCATATTTGGATTACCTGTATATATATATATATATATATATATATATATATATCTATATATATATATATATATATATAATATATAATATATATATATATATATATTATATATATATACAGCTATATATATATAATATTATATTTGTTCCACGTCCTCGTGGTGTTCTGTTTTTTCGTGCTTTCTTGTTTGGATTAACTTTATATATATATATAATATATAATATATATATATATATATATATATATATATATTATAAAGTTAATCTAAACAAGAAAGCACAAAAAAAACACAACAACGCGAGGACGTGGAACAAATATAGTATTATCGGACGCTCAGGAAAGAAGGAAAGAAGGAGGGTTTAACGTTTCGAGCGGAGCTCTTCGTCAGAAACATAGGTACACACGAGGTCACATTTTGACATACATAAACATCATCGTCAGACGACGTATGAGGATTCGATAATTGCTTACCGAACAACCGCCAAAATGATTTGTTTATAGTGACCAAATATATGTGTAGACACAAGCTCACTCCCTCCATCAAGTAGACATTACCTGTACAGGTGTAACGTGTGCTACATGTCAGATGTTGAAATGATCGCAGAGCAACGTGAACTGAAGGGCTTTGCTGAAGAACACAACATAACTCCCAGTATACTAATCGAACCCACGATTTTACAATCGTGAGTGCAACATCCTAACCACTGAACCATGCACCGTCTTCACACACACATACAGACATTGATACAGACACGTGTATATATATACATATATATGTATATATATATATATATAATATATATATACATGCCTATATATATATATATTATATATATATATACATACATACGCAGGAGTGGCTGTGTGGTAAGTAGCTTGTCTACCAACCACATGGTTCTGGGTTCAGTCCCACTGCGTGGCACCTTGGGCAAGTGTATTCTACTATAGCCTCGGGCCGACCAAGGCCTTGTGAGTGGATTTGGTAGACGGAAACTGAAAGAAGCCCGTCGTATATATGTATATATATATATATGTGTGTATGTGTGCGTGTGTTTGTGTGTCTGAGTTTGTCCTCTAGCATTGCTTGACAACCGATGCTAGTGTGTTTATGTACCCGTTACTTAGCGGTTCGGCAAAAGAGACCGATAGAATAAGTACTGGGCTTACAAAAGAATAAGTCCCAGGGTCGAGTTGCTCGATTAAAGGCGGTGATCCAGCATGGCCGCAGTCAAATGCCTGAAACGAGTAAAAGAGTAAAGATATATATATATATATATATATATATATATATATATATATATATATATATATATATATATATATGAATGTATGTATGTACCTATAAAAGAAACATTAGATTTCAATAGCGGCTGCGGCAAAGAATGTTGTTTCCGTCATGAAAGAAAATATTATGGTATTTAAACGAGTAACAGTTGACTACCAATGCTCGCAAATCAAACATCTATAGCATAGAATATCTCTGGTTGGTTCGAGGCATAAACATACGGTTGTTGTTGTTGTTGTTGTTGTTTTTTATTTTTGTTGCTGTTCAGCGATAGACCATCTCCAATGAAGAATACATATGATGTTTCTCTGCAGTGAGGTATTTTAGAAAATTGTGTGTGTACTTAATGGAAATCGGTTTGTTATTTGAAGCCAGTTTATCTACGATGAAAATAAACCATTGTCGGGTCTGCTATGGGGCGGACGTAATGGCGTTTATTAAAAGGGAATAGTATTTCTGATTTTTGATTTCTGATTTCTGATTTCTGAAGAAGAAGAAGAAGAAGAAGAAGAAGAAGAAGAAGAAGAAGAAGAAGAAGAAGAAGAAGAAGAAGAAGAAGAAGAAGAAGAAGAAGAAGAAGAAGAAGAAGAAGAAGAAGAAGAAGAAGAAGAAGAAGAAGAAGAAAAAGAAGAAGAAGAAGAAAACTCGTCAGATATACATTTTACTAAATCGGATTTTAGGCGGCTACAAAACGTAAACATGTTTTTTTACTTTTAACTTAGTTCGTGAACAATCAATAAAATTAAACTACCATTTATGTTTTTCTTATCTTCAGGCATTTTGTTTTTCACTTTACTCAGAACTTCAGTTAGTGTGTATAAAATATGCATGAATATACTTAATATGTTATAGAAATATACTGGTGAACCATGGCGCTTGCTTTGTTTAGTTGCAGAACAATATAATTGAGAAAACATATTGTGAAAGACAACTTGATATTATTGCCTTTGCTGTGGGCATACTATTCTTTGGACTCGTTATCTCATATGCCATTGGAATCATAGGATAGTATGTTATAATTTTAGTATGATATTATATCATTTTGTTGTTTAGTTACGTATCAACATTGATCGACTATTTTATGGTTGAAATATCCCAGTCATGTTACTCTTTCTTTTGTATGTGTGTATGTATGCATATCACTAAATTACATAATTCAATGTTAAACTGAGAATATGTTAATTTTGGTTAAGTAGTTTGTTTTTCAGGCATATATATATATATATATATATATATAGAGAGAGAGAGAGAGGGATAGATATACATATACATATATGTGCATACATACATATATATATGTGTATATATATATATATATATATATATATATATATATATATATATATATATAATATATATATATATATATATATATATATATATATATATATTATATATATATATATATATATATATATATATATATAATCATTACAGATATAAGGTGAAGAATTATTAATTTAATAAAATCAACAAATTTCACCTAGTAGTTTTTCGGTATGGAAAAGGACCATATTCGGTAAAAACTTATACAAACGGTTTTTTTTTATATATAAATATAACAAACCGAAAGTTATATATATATATATATATGTGGAGGCGTAATGGCCCACTGGTTAGGGCAGCGGACTCGCGGTCGTGGGGTCGCGTTTTCGGTTCCCAGACCGGGCGTAGTGACTGTTTATTGAGCGGAAGCACCTAAAGCTCCACGAGGTTCCGGCAGGGGGTTGTGGTGATCCCTGCTGTACTCTTTCGCCACAGCTGTCTCTCACTCTTTCTTATGTTGATCTGCTCGCTTAGCCAGCGGGATGGTGTCATTTGAAGGAACTCATATTATACACCGGCAACAATAATAATAATAATAATAAGAAGAAGAAGCAGAAGAATAAGATTTATTACGGAGTTGCATTGCATTACTTGTAAATTTTTTAATATACATGTTGCTTTACATTGACCTACACATGTTTCAACTGCCTGCATCGATTGCAGTTGCAACCCTACTATAATACTGGGGCAGTTACTTTAGGGTCTTTACTTATTATCCGTCGATTTAACTCTTTAAAGTTTATTGTGTATATACTCCGCGTTGTATGATGGAGAGTTGTCGTTAAGTTAGACGTGAACAATCTCCATTTCAAGTTTTGAGTGGATTATCACTTGTATTCCATTATTTCAAACCATTCTGTTGTTTAAATGATTATTATTCATTTATGCTGGGCACATGTGAATTCCCTCGGGTGCGAGCATCTCAAATTCACACCTGTCTAGAATTTATTACATCACACTTGGATGTAATTTTTTTCTAAACACTAAAACACATTTTTTTAGTTTCACGTCAGTATAATTTTGCTGTACATATTAATTCCCAATTGATAGTATTATCTTTGTTACTGTCTTTAATAGACCAGATTAATTTCCTATGACTTGTTTGGAATATTTTACATTTATGTTTAAATGAACTCAAATGACTTGCTACTATCCTCTTAAAAAATGATATCCCATCATTACCCTCAGATATAAATTTACATCTATACATTACATTTTTAGTCTTGCACTTATTTCTCATATAACAGGGTTCCCCTTTAGAACAATTGCAAGGATAAATTTGTTTTTACATTTCTCTTAGATTTAGTTTTAATTTAATCATTCATGATAGAATCAAATTTATTTCATTCTTAGCTGAACTTTTATACGATTCGACGTTAACTATGTTAAATTGGGTAGTTTTCCCTTGAGCGAATTTTAAATTCTTAGCATTCTCTTCTATTAAATTTTTTTTCCGTTTGACGTCATTATGCTTAATATTTACTATGCTACTCTGATTTCAATACCGTTTTTTGAAATTTCGATATTATTTCAGCATTTTGTGTTGCTATAATTTGTGCAATATTCTTGCTAAGACAGTTAAGCATGCGAAATTATACTTATTACGTTTTTTATTATTTATGATTGATTGGAAAACATTTTTGAATTATCATATGAAGCAATTTGGAAAAATTATAATTCTTCGAGTTAAGATCACGATCTTGATGTACACCAGTTTTTCGAATGAGTAAGATATCTAGATTTTATTTAATCTTAAAATATTTGTTTTCAGATTAAAAGAATTTAAGAGTTTATTAGAGAATATAACATCCTCATTTCTGTTAGCAATACGAGAATTTTAAACTCGGTTATCAACTATTTTACAACTTTTACTTTTGTTTGAATTAGGATTATTCATTTGATTATTTTCTATTTTAAAATCAACTATTCTTGTTATTTTATCAACTTCTATATTTGATTTAAAATTTGTATTACTATTTTCTTCTGATCAGATTTATTTATTTTACTAAATTTTATATTAGCGTTATTAAAATTACTATTTACATCAGATTCGTTATTTGACTTATTAAACATTATCTTATCCTTATACACTTCACTTTTAACACACGCACATATATATATATATATATATAAATGGGAAAGGCCAGTTCATGGTATTAGCTTAGGTTTGCCGTTCATAAAGGGTCAGATCCCCAAAACCTGGAGGAGAAATTTTTTCTTCCTCCATATTTATAAGAGGTCATGGACCAACAGGTTTTTAGGATTTGACGATAAGCCATAAAGCTAAATCATTCATGGACAGGAAACCTTAGGTAATCCCATAAACTGGCCTTCCCCATTTTTAATATATACTGCTCTATATTTTAGAGCGTGCGTCCTCTTTGGGATTTATGCTTTTTACAAACGATATATATATATATATATATATATATATATATATTTATGTGCGTGTGTGTGTGTATATATATAATACCATTTAATAGCTAGAGAATAAAATTTATAATAGTAACTATAATTACAATAGAGGGCGCATATTGCGCCTACTAGCCGGACAGAGAAGCTAAACCCTCAAGTAAACCACCGAATTACACTGAAATATACAATAGACCAACAGAAATCGGGCTAGTGAGTAGCGATTCCTCAAGAATAATCACAGTCCAAAGCTGTAGAATGAAGAATTGGATATATTTATATCAGGATTTTGAATTCTTCATAAAGCCCACTCCCTCCTCAATAAATATTGCCATATGAAAAAAAATAACTAGATACTCAGTGTCCAGATAGTAGAGAGTGTGTATAAATCTGCGAGTTACGTGGATGTACGATACTGTTTGGATATTTGTCTGGGGGAAGATACTGAACGGCAGACTACTAAAAGATTGGACAAAGCATAATAGACAACAGCGTTGCCACCTCTATTCGTGAAATGAAGCTGCAGATAATACCTCGTCTATTAACCCATTAGTTTCCATGGTTTGTATGTAATGTGCGATCACCAGATCATAATGGTGATAAACAAGTTGATATCTGCCTCATTATTATATGCCTACACTTTCACATTTAAATTACCTTTTACTTGCATAGGATAATGCACATTCTCGATTGCATTTTATGTTGCATATCCAACGAAACATTCTAACATCTATTTATTCAAATATATCTTTATTAAAATTTTGCCAGATTTGTTTGTGTATGTATATCTATCTATATATATATATATATGTGTGTGTGTGTGTGTGTGTGTGTGTGTGTGTGTGTTGTGTGTGCGTGCGTGTGCGTTTATGTTCAAAATTGTGTTTTAAAAAGTAATAGTCCGGAACACAGTTATCTGCAAAATCATTCATCAATTTTCGTTCTTCATTTGGTTGAACAGATATATTATATTTAAATGACGCAGAATGTTAATCGAAATTGAAAGGAAAAATGCCAATTTTCTTCTGGATTATCGGGAGCAATTACTTCCTTTTGCCATAAGGATTGTGAAATATAAAAGTGCATCCAGCATGTCATACCTTCAGACTGATTGAGTATGATTGCAAGTCGATGTTCTCGCATCCCTTTAAACATTTCTGATAATGCATTTTTCTTTCATAGCATATATATTGTATTGGCAATTTGACAAAATTTTTGGTTAGGTTGCTCTCAACAACGTATGTGCGGAATAAATTCAAAAAATAAAATAAAATAAAATAAAATAATCACAACATTCATATCAATTTGTAAATATTTTCTTCAATCTCTTGTCAAGCTATAACTTCCTTAATTCAATATCAATTTCCCAACCTGAATTACAAAAATTGCTGTTTGCAACTGAAGATACGCTATTTCAATAAATAAAATTGAGGCACTAAGGGAATATAGATCGGTAGAAAATGCAATGTGCTGTCCACGTTTTTGTCTAATGGAAATTTATATTCAGCGTTGACAAATGTAACAGCTAATTTATACGTCTACACTTCAAATTAGGGGTATTTATTCCTATTCGAAACTTAGGCAAATAAAAAATATTACGTATATTCTACTGCGAAAAACAAAACGGGGTTAAATTATTTCTAAAGTAAGCATAACTTTTCTATACTTAAACGCGAAAACCTCAACATGTACCCTTGGAAATATATCAAAATTTAGACAATTGAGAAGATTTATCGCTTGTAACTTAGAAGAATTCTTGTAAATATTGATTTCAGTAAAGTCCACAATTTATTTCACAACTTGTGAGATTTCCATTCCGGTTATACGTTGTCTGGCGTAAACATGTCTCATATTACACACACACACACACACACACAACACACACACACACACATACACACTCATACACGCACACACACACGTATATGCGTGTGGTGCGTGGTGGGACACAATATGTTTTATGTATATGTATATCCTGAAGAGAAGATGGGTCCACTGCTGGTTCCTAGCTTCGAAATTGCAATAGAGGACTAACATTTTCTTTTTATTTAGATTTTGAATTTTATATGCCATGTGGCTCGCGGACAGGGTTTATAGTTGAGGAGATATAATATGAGTGATTATAGTGGCTTTATGGCGCTTTTGACAGCTATTTCTAGGCATGTAAGAGTTTTTAACCCTCTCCGTTATATTTGTGATCTTTGACAATGATTGCACTATTCTTTTATAAAATATTTTTCGATTGCATGTTCTGGCCACTGATATATTCGTGAATAATTTTGGATTGTCTACAATAAATCCTGCGTAAAGTATTTTTACATTCATTCCTCTTTTATTATTTATTTTTCACCCATATCTGCTTCTTCGCTCTGACTCGTTTTTACTGGGTACTAACTTATAGACGCTATGCATGACGTTTGATTTCAGAATTTGAATTGTGTACATAGACGTTGACACATTATTCTTGCCGGTCGGGAAACATTAAGCACCAAGGTAAATTTTTTCGGGTAAAAATCTATATACGGAATGTTCTCCTGAAGATAAGAATGGTATCACTGCTGGTTCCTAACTTCGAAATTGCAATAGGGGACTGATCTTTTATTTTTATTTATGTTTTGAATACTATATGTCATGTCGCTAGCGGGAATGGTTTATAGTTTAGGAGATATAATATCAATTACTATATTGGTCCTATGGCGGTTTTTGATTGCTATTTCTAGGCATGTAAGTGTTTTTAACCCTCACCACACTTATTGCACGCTTCCTATATATATACACATATATATATATATATAATATATATATATATATTAGACTACCCGTGACGCGTTGGATCACTGGAAAGTCTGAGTTTCCCAACGACGGGATTTTGTTTCGTGGGTTTTCTCTTTTTCCTGTGACAACGAATGTGACATTGAAATCACGCATAAACCGCCACTTTCTTCAGAAAAGGAAAGATTTGGCTGCTATTTTTCCACTCTTCTTGTCACGTAACTGGTATTTCGGGTCGTTTATAGCAAATAGTTATTACGAGGTGGAAGAGTGTGCTAGAAATAACAGTCACATATTTGGAGGTGCGATACGTTGAATGCACTCGAAAGAAAACTATGGGGAAAAAACTACTTCGCACCGAGGTAACGAAATATTTATCTTATTCTTAAAGTCATTTTCACTTTAGAATATTTTGCCTATCATAATATGTCTAATGGAAACGCTAGAGTTTCTTCCCTTTCAGGGTGAAATTATTTTCGGAAGATTGTCCAATAATGTACTGTTTTGGGCTATTTATACTCCAAAACCCCGAATATCTCTATAACTGCTGCTCCGATTTACGCGAAAGTTATTTTATACTGTTCGTATTCACATATCAGTTGATTTACTATCAAAGAAATTTACCATTATGTGCCAGTTTAGCTGTGTAACAAAACAAGCCAGTAAGCAACATTGAACTTCACTTTAAATAGTATATACATATATATATATATATGTATATATATATATATATATTATATATATATATATATATATATATATATATATATTATATATATATATATATATATATATATATATATATATATGTATGTATGTATGTATGTATGTACATATATATGTATGTGTATATATATATATAATAAATGCATATAATCTTTGTGTCAGTATGTCACACTTTGGCCCCATCTCTCTCTATTCAATGGCAATTCCTCGTGCTGGTGTGAGAGTAATAGTAGGCATAAACACGTGAAGGCGGTGGCGAAGACAGAGGGAGAGAGGAGAAAATGAGAGACAAAGTAATTTAAGGAGAGTTAATGATGTTTTAATTAAAGTAGTAGTATTGATCGTGGCAGTGAGAGTAATAATAAGAGAGAAACACAGTGGGTATGTGAGTGACAGAGGGAGAAAATGTAAAAAGTTCTTGTACAGAAAATTCTGTGGAACCAAGTACTGAAGACTATCAATTTTGTTATATTTTTGTCTTCATTAATACGTACATACATACATACATACACACACACACACATATATATATATATATATAAAATAATATGTACAATTACTCAACAGTCAAGATAAAACTGAGTTTCAGATGCCGAAGTGGAAATCCACAACACCATCTCTTCGATTATCTGGCCATCTGAAAAAAAAACGCTATGAAAAAATACCGTTATATAAAGGGAAATTACTGTGTTATAATTCTGCTACTTACATAAAATACGATTAAAATTTCATAGTAAAAAACGGCTAGTCATACGCTCACATGTGCGCTCGCGGACCCATGTGCGTACTTATACGTCACTATGAAAACGTACACATCGTCACTCGCATTGTTTGCCAAATATATGCGCATATATATATATACAAGCTCATACACACACACATGCGTACCGTAAAAGTTCATACATACGTCTATATACGCACAAGCACAAGAAAAACCATGGTTAAAGGTAACAGAAAAAAACATAAGGAAGTATACAAAGCATAAAAACCACGTTCATATACGGACATGCCCCTATGCACTCATACACACACACGCCCATATATGTACATACCCGCACATAATTATATACACATACATACACACGCATATACGAAAAATGACTATGCATATGCCCCCCCCCAAAAAAAAACCCCTAAAAAATGGAAAAATACTAAGTAAAAATGTATATATATATATGCATTCTTATGCCCGCACACACGCACACATCTAAAACTGCCCACTCATACATATTCACACACGTGTACAAATAAATCTATATACACGTCTATATAGGCACAGGAAAAAATGCAGGATAGAAAAGTACAGAAAAAATTAATATGTGTGAAAATATAAAAATATATGAAATAATAAAAGGTATAATGAGATTAAAAAAACTTTTTTGGGACATAATATAGAAAGCAAGTTCTATCTGTTTTTTTAGGGGACCAAAAACGTAACAAAAATTTTGTCACATGTGGGCATGATCCGAAAAGTTCTCTCCATGAGTTTAGACATGTAGTAGGGTCTAAGCTGCTTTTCCAGATAAGCCGTCTCTCCGTGACGCATAGACTGCACTTTCCGCTGCCGTTGGTGTAGGGCTTACATTTGGCCAAAATCTTCCAATGGATGTTATAATCGACACCTTTATCTTTTAAAGACCATATATGATTAGATAATTTTGTCACTTTTCTTTTGTTCCAGTGCCTAAAACTCAAGGTGTGGTTATTGAACCTGGCCTTGAAATTACCCTCTGTAAGGCCCACGTATTTCTTCGTCGAAACGATGTCTTTAGTGGTT
>NC_043007.1:46040915-46090915 GCF_006345805.1 Octopus sinensis | reverse complement strand
CTTTCGTATATCTCGTTCGTTATTAAGACAATCAAAAAGTGCTATGACAATGACCGTTGACCAAGGGGAAATTACTACTAAGTACCAGTCAGACATTGGGTTGAGGTAATCAGCTTCTCCCCCAAATTAGGCACTTTTCCAATAGTAGAAAATATTATTTTATCTATGAAAGGTAGCTAGCCGAAACATTAAAGCACGGGACAAATGCTTTGAGATATTTCTTCTGAAATCCTGTTCAAATCCAGCCGATTTCATCTTTGACTTTCTCACTTTTGGCATTTGTAAGATAAAATAACATTCGTGGATTATGAGCGAATTTGATACATTCGACAACCGCTAAGCCCAAAATTGCATACCCTTTACACAAACTAGAAATCATCATTCCTTCCCAGCATCAGCCCTGTAGTTTACATACGTCTTTCGGAATGGCATCATTCGCAAACCCTATGGGTCACATATCCTTATCAAAACTTCCATGATTACTAACTGTCTGCATACGTACACAAAGATGAGGGAGAACATAACTTCCGACATCATAAGTACTTTGAGATTATAGGAATATATTTGATACATTCAAATGACCGGTCAACATCAATCGTTCTCTGTATTGAAACCATACAAACACTCTGATATACCCCGGGCTCGCCGACGAAAAGCGCATTTTTCCAAACACCAGTCAGACATTTTATTAAATGTTCTTTTACGTCTATTTACACCCTGTACCAATCTAGAGGTGAGTATATTTTAATTTGCTCCTCTCACGTTCTTGGATAAATCATAATAATAATGTTCGTCCTTCGGTTCGAAGATGACCAACTGACATCATCTGATGGAACTGCCGCCATGAGACCGGAGGTGGCTGGTGAGGCCAATCCGGGCAAGGAAGCCCCTCCCACAGGTGGGGCAGAAGTGGGTAGGGGCAGTGCTACTGGTGCAGGCGGCTCTGACTTTACGCATCTGACGTTTCTGCTCCGCTGACCGAATCCGTCCCTCCTCGGCTGTCCCTGCTCCCACGGTGATTGCGCTGCGCCAGGATGAGCGGTTGGCAGCAAGTGTCTCCCAGGTCTCTGTTCCGATGGAGAAGTCTTTGAGAGAGACCTTGAGACTATCCTTTTTCTATCCTTTTTCTGCCCTCCGACTTTGCGCCTGCCCTGGCCGAGTTCACCGTAGCAGAGCTGTTTTGGGATGCGAGTGTCGGACATGCGGGAGACGTGGCCCGCCCATCTCAGCTGGGCCTTGCGCATGATTGTGATGGTGCTAGGGAGATCTGCCTGCTTCAGAACTTCCGTGTCTGGGACTTTGTCCTCCACAGCGGATGTGAAGGAGATTCCGAAGACACCTGAGATGGAAGTGGTTTATCTGGCGCTCGTGCCTTCGGTAGCAGTCCACGTCTCGCAGCCGTATAGTAGAGTGGTAAGCACGACTGCCCGGTAGACTTTCAGCTTGGTGTTGAGGCTGATTCCTCTCCGCTCCCAGACTTTCTTTCGCAGTCTCCCAAATGCGCTGCTTGCCTTGGAGATTCTGTTGATGGTTTCAGCATCTATGTTGGCATTGCAGGAGAGAGTGCTGCCCAGGTAGGTGAAGTTTTCCACCACTCGTAAGATCCGTCCGTTCACCCTTATCTGAGGCTCATGGTATTGTTTGCCGGGGGCTGGCTGAAACATCACTTCGGTTTTCTTTGCACTGATGGTGAGACCGAAGTTGTCACAGGCTGATGAGAACCTGTCCATCTCGAGCTGCATCTCCTGCTCATCGATTGCATTAAGGGCGCAGTCGTCAGCAAAGAGAAAGTCTCTGACGACTGTCTCCCTCACCTTTGTGACAGCCTGCAATCTCCTGGAGTTGAAAAATCACTCTGACACTGAATAAAGCATGTTTTTCAATTATTTCTGCCAGCCACTATTATCCGTACCTGTCTGGTATTTAAAATGTCCTAATTGATAGAGTTACTAATGTCATTAAAACCCTACCAACAATCACAAATCAAGCATCACACTAATATTTCTCGAATATTTTATTGGATTATTCTAAGTATTTTGGTTGCTTTATGTTTTACGGTGCATGCCACCTTCAAACTGGACCATAATATAATATGGGACACTGTAAGATTAACTCATGGCTGATTGATCAATAGAGTAAATGATTGGTATATGATCCTGGGTAATACTGGGAAATTTTACACAGTAAGTATATTTGTATATGTGTGAGTGCAGGTGCGTTAGTATTGGTGTGTATATGCGTGTCTGTGTGCTTCTTTGTGTTTCTGTGTGGAAGATATTCGAACGGGAAGGAAATATTTTGAAGGAAGACGTGGAAAATTAAGAAGTTTCCAGAACCTAAACCTGCAAGAGTTTGAAACTAAGATAATTAAGGAAATTACAAATGAGGTGATAGATACACGGATAAGAATATACTCCTTTCTAAAATAGACACAAGGCTTGAAGTTTGTGGAGAGGGTTCAGTCGATTAGATCGACCCCAGTACGTAACTGGTACTTGATTTAATGACCCCAAAAGGATGAAAGGCAAAGTCGACCTAGGCGGAATTTGAACTCAGAGCGTAGCGATGGGCGAAATACCGCTAAGCATTTTGTCCAGCGTGCTAACGATTCTGCCAGCTCGCCGCCTTACGAATGAGAATATACTGATGCATTTAACAGGATGCCAATAAGTTTTGCTCGTTACCACGCTCCCGAAAACCAAACGATTGCATTATATTATCTGTTGTCTTTTAGTTGTTTTAGTCATCGGACTACGGCCATGCTGAGGCGCCGATTTGAAATGCTTTAGTTCAAAGAATAGACCTCAGGAAATGTTTTTCAAGCCTGGTACTTATACGATCGGTCTTTGTCTGCTGAACCGCCTGCTTACGAGACATAGATAAAGCAACACCGATTCTCAAGCTATGATGGGAGCAAACACATGCCCGTAGATATATACACAACGAGATTTTTTCAGTTTCCGTCATTCAGATTCACTTACGAGGCATTGGTCCGCCTGAAGCTGTGGTAGGAAGCACTTGTCCAAGGTGCCACGCGGTGGGATTGAATCAGAATCATGTGGTTGGGAAGCAAACGTCTTACCACAATAGGCATTGCTGCTAGTAGGGAATGGCTTAGTCGAATTCATCGACGCCGGTGCTCAACAGTGACTTCTTTTATAGACCCCGCAAAGTTAAAATACAAATTTGACCGCTGCACTTGACCTCACAAAGCTAACCCGGAAGAAATTCTGCTGAGTATTTTGTGCTGCATGCTATTGATTCCAGCAGCTAGAGATTATGGTATGATCACAGAGGTATGAGAACTATTTTTACTTTTTGTTTTCTTTTTAATGATAACAATTTGGATTCCTTAGCAGAATGTAAACTTTTTGGTACATAGTATTTTCTACCCCACTACATTTGCGTTTGAATAGGAACTCTAGCGTAGAGAGTGGTAAAGACAGCAGCAGTAAACAGCTTAAGAACCACGGGTTTTTGGTTTTAAACTAAGTAGCGCTTCATGCTTAGATTAAAGGGTGGACATTTCTCTATGGCGAATAGCATAAAGGGCTCCTGGGAAAATTATTAAAATCTTCAGGAACAGTCATCAATTTTTAGAGTGTAGTGTGCAAATTATTAAGATACTTCTGCCTCCAATTAGTGAGATAGCGAGCTCGTTTGAAAATAAGAAGACGTAAGATCATAAGGAAGATAATAGGAAAATATTTTGTGAATGAAACAGAATGTTTGAAGGCTGTGGAAGAACGATTTAATTGGATAAATCAAGTGCTAACAATTCTAATTTAAGGAGGTATTACATCATTAACAGATGAGTGCAGAACTCAATGCTGTGAGGTTTGTTTCTTGAATTTCCAAGTTCAAATTCCATTTTAGTACATATCAGATGAGTTTTCAATACATGCCTAGACGACTAGAGTTTAGAAATATCCAGCTGTGTAATCCCTCAATTATATGTCATATTTTTCTTTGTATCTTCTAAACTAGACATAATTAGTGCTTGAAGAATGAATGAAGACTAGAGCAAAAAATAATTTCTAGCTTCGTGTGTCTTGTTCATTTGCTACATTTACTCTAAATGTCATGAATAACAGTCATAAAGCAACTAAAATATTTGTTCGAAATTTTGACGCAAGGCCTACAAATTCGGAGGAGGGGGTGAGTCGATAACATCGACCCCACTGCACAATTGGTACTTATTTCATCGGCCTGAAAAGAAGAAAAGCAAAGTCGAGCCCGGCAGAAATCGAATTCAAAACGTAAAGACGGACAATAGCAAGTAAAAATATTGCCCATGAAACATGTATATTAAGTTACATACAAGGGTCCATTGAAAAGTTCATAGGCTGACAAATAAACTCTCATGGAATGCGACCAACTGAAATCTATTTCTCAACATAGTCCCCCTTGTAGCCCATAGAATTCTTCCATGGGTGTCGCAGTGCCTGGATATAATTGGTGAAGTCGTTTCATACTGCTGGGTGAAAAATCATCATGATATATTCATCACTGCTATATTGCCAAATGTTCATGTCGGTGAAGAGACGGTATTGAAACCTACACGTCAAGCAGCACGTGAAGGTAGACTAACATGACACACGATACGCACGATGTTGCATAAAGAACTGAATTTTTGTCCATGGAAACCTAGTTACGTGCAGGAGCGAAAACCTGATGAGACTACGCAGACCTCGTGAAGCCCAAGTCCGGATCTCACTCTATGCGAGTTTTACCTGTGGCATTACACAAAAGAGGTGTACAAGACAAAACCTGGAGAACTTGGAGATACGGATTCATGAGGTTCTCAATGATATTCCGGATGACGTCCTTCAGAATGTTGTTCATTCCATCCCTGTCCTTTTGAGCAGACTGGTTGAATCCACCGGTGCTTACGTTGAATTATGAAAATTTACTTTCATTTTTCCAATGTAATAAAAAAACACCTATCATTTCTTTCAATACATTTGTAAAACGAATATGGATTTTATTACCAATTTATAATGCCTACTTACTTTTCAACCACCCTGTATAGTTGTTCTATCTCCTATCAATACCAGCTATCTATTGCTAGACCTTTGATCATCTATTCATCAATTGAATTGAAGCTAAGCTATAACTACCACATTACTCACTGTTTATAACTGATTTGATACTTAAACCACAGGAACGAGACTTCTTTTATGAACGTACTAATGCGTTCCTTATATGATAGCAAGTACACATTATGAATGAGTGACCCACTAAGTGGTCATTTGACCCAGAAGAAATATGAGCCAACTATTCCCTGCTCCACACTTTATCAGCTTAAAAATAAACATACTTTAGCTACCCAACAAAGAAATATGTTCAGTGTTAGGGAGGAGATCTCTCCATTATTGTTCCAGTATGGCTTAATTGCAAGTGAGCTGCCCAGAACAACATCAACGTTATTTAGAAAGAAAAATGAGATCATCTTTGTGTTCAATGAAAGTGATGAAACCAACACCAACATTAACACACACTACAAAAATAAATCACTTTCAATGTATCACCTGCAAAACCTGAAAACTCCAATTACAAAAATGTCAAGAACAAAAGTATTCTCATATTCCTTTCTTTCATGAGAGAAAAATACCAGTGTGACGTAGTAAATTTCTTAAGCACTAACAGTGTGTATTGTTTTATCTTTCTTCGGGCGTTTTTTAAAGTATAAATCACGTTACCAATTTATCTGATTCTATTGTAATTACAGATAACGTTTCTTTCGACAGTTATTCGGGTTATCTTACACCGGTGTCTATTATAGCTTCTTAAAATTCACCCATTATGATTGGATATTATATTTTAGCCACACATGCGATATATTTTCTTACAATACTATTCTGATAACATTCCATATTATATTAGTCTGATGCGTTATTCTTAATTTTTCTCACTACACCATTTCGCTAATATCTTAAGAAATTCTTGTTGATAGCAAGTTGCATTCGAAATAACTGGCTTATTTTTAGAGTTGTGTTTGTTTAGATCAGTACTTACAATGGCGTTTTACATATTTAGGGAGGCGGTACTGTTAATCCAATAGTCTGCATATATCATATTTTGTTCTTGTCGTTAAACCAGTTCGTCTTTTATGTAAGACAGCTATAGAATATTACAACCCTAGTGATTCTCTTTGATACATCTTCTGTTGTGTTTCCTGATCTATTTTATGTGAATTGAGGAACGTATATCTGTTATATCTTGCACATCGAGCAGCCATTTAAAGCGTCTGCCTCCCTCCCTTTCTCTTTCTCTCTTACCCTTTCTCTCCTTTCAACTTCTCTCTCTAATGATGCTACTCCCCACTAGGTCATTGATCGACACTTACAAGATTTAGGAAGCAGAAACAAAGGAATAAGTATTAGATCTGGTGATTTTCAAATATTTTCTAATGTTTTACTTGCAAGTTTATTTGTTTCGGTCTACAAAGCTATCACTTATAGATGCTTGTGTTAAATATCTTGTGTTTGATGCAAAAATATTTTAAGCGTATGTGGAATAATTTAACTGTAACACATAAAACAAGTTAAATAAAAAAAGACAACTAATAAACTAAATATCCATTTTTATTAAACGCAATTTAGAGTCAAATGAAATGCCAAAAGTTTTATTAACCATACACGCAAATGGTATTACAGCCGTTACTTCAAGTAAAATTACTCCACGCATCACCGCATGGTATTTTTTCCTTTAATTTTTCTATTATCCATTCAGAACACAAAAATACCCATCCCCACCACACAGACATATCGAAACACTTCATATACATCAAGTAGCAACTGATGATGACAACGGATTATTTTCGTGAAATTTTAGTCACCATCGATACCCAGATTGTTTATGAAAGTGTCGAAAATAAGAAGCAAAATATTCTCATCTTCTCTGCTAAATAGTATGTAATTCCTCTACTATAAAATGGCTGTCATATTTGGTAATTTCATATAATTTCTCAACGATATGTCTTGAATAGTGATTGCTGAATCTTTGTATAAAACTCTAATTGATTTTAATGAATCTAATAATTAATTGTACCGAATTGTTTGTTTAAGCTTCTATAATTCATAATATATTATTTTCAGCATTATTCCAAATTTCATATGCCAGCTGTTATCAATAAAACTCACTCTGCAGCAGGCGATCCTACACCGTTTCGTGCTTTTGGCTTTTACAGTATTTGTACTTAACTTGCAAATGTTCGTTGTCTGAAACTAAATTAAGTCTATCCCACTAGCGATGTCACGCGAGAGATTATTTAGTCTCGAAACGACGACTCAACACTATATTCCTCTACAATTTTAAAGGTATACAACTTTTTAAAGAGATGAGCAATAACCATATTGGCAAACCGACATAAAATTGTATTGAAAATTAATGACTCTTCATACACTCGGTAATGTGGCATTTAGAGTATATAAAACCCTAAACCCATTGCTGTTTGTGCCTTGCAATATTGATTCCTACATGTGTGTCGCAAGCGTGGATATTTGTTCATGTATTTTCTGCCTCACAATCATACTTAATAGTCACCGCACTAAACTCACAAACGTTAAGATTACCAGTTTCGTCACATCTAAATTTCATAAATTATATATCTGATGTTTACATACTTCGTGGTGTACATCTCTGGTACGTAGAAACAATTTATTGAAATAGAGAAAAATATAAGTTTTATTTCTGCGTTTAGCCCCGGTTACTTTTATTAATATATCTCGCTCATGTGTGTCTGCCGCTTTATACATAAATACATTCACATATGGGTGAAAATGTGCGTATATATATGTACATATATATACAACACACACACACACACATATATATATATATATACACAGATATATATGTGTGTGTGTGTGTGTGTGCGTGCAGGTATGCATATATGTACACACAACTTACTGAATGTATTTATTGGCATAATTTTATATGCGCATTATAAGATGTGGTCACACATCTGCATTTGAAATTAAAGAGCCATTTATTTTAAATAGCACTCACACATTATATATTATATTATATGGAATGTTAGTCCCCGTAATTCAACAATTATTTAAGAATGGTTATTTCGACATTATTTGAATGTTTGCCAAGTGCATTAACGCCATCAATGAACTGACGTCAGTGGAAAATTGTAATACAAGGTCGTCTCAATAGAAATAGTGGATATCATGAATTGCTTTAATTTATTTATGTAGTATGAAGACTACGCAATCCCAAAATGCTCGATGATATAAGAAGAACATAAAAACAGCAAATGGTACACATCCAGATCCTTTGTAACGAAACGGCCACTAGTAGACGTAGTAGACCACAGATCCAACGAGGATAGCATCTGATAGTTGTTCAAATACGCCCTGAAATATCTGTTTAAAAGGCTCCAACACTCTGACTTCAAAATAATTCTATATGTGCAATTCAAACTACTTTAGGTGTAGGGTATTTATTCAAAACACACCTCATCTGAACAAGACCTAATATAAAGAATAATGTGAATTGATAGAAAATAGCTATATGCATAGACTATTCCGTTGAATCTCGTATGAGATAGTACCATTAGTCGAAGTAGTTCATGTAGAGAGATACAGAAGATCTGCAATACTTCAACTACAGATTACACTTGTTATAACTAGTCGACATCGGAGGAATTTGAACTCAGAACGTAAAGACAGATGAAATATCTATTTCTTTACTACCCACAAGGGGTTAAACACAGAGAGGACAAACAAGGACAAAAAACAAACGGATTACGCCGTTTATATCAACCACAGTGCGTAACTGGTACTTATTTAATCGACCCCGAAAGGATGAAAGGCAAAGTCGACAACGTCTGCCGCTACGTTCTGAGTTCAAATTCCGCCGAGGTCGACTTTGCCTTTCATCCTTTCGGGGTCGATTAATTTGAAGTACCAGTTACTCACTAGGGTCGATATAATCAACTTAATCCGTTTTTCTGTCCTTGATTGTCCTGTCTGTGTTTAGCCCCTTGTGGGTAGTAGAGAAACAGGTATTTTGTCTGCCGCTACGTTCTGAGTTCAAATTCCGCCGAGGTCGACTTTGCCTTTCAACCTTTCGAGATCGATTAAATAAGTACCAGTTACACACTGGGGTCCATATAATCGACTTAATTCGTTTGTCTGTCCTTTTTTCTCCTCTCTGTGTTTAGCCCCTTCAGGGTAGTAAAGAAATAGGTATTTCGTCGCTGTCGCTCTGCAAGTTCTGAGTTCAAATCCCACCGGGTATGATTTCGCCTCTCCTTTTGGGTTCGATAAAACAAATACCAGCTGAGCACTGGGGTCGACGTACTCGTCTTACACCTCCCTCGAAATCGCTGGCCTAGTGCCAAGATTTGAAAATGGTATTGTGAAAGGATAAGGTGGTGAGCTGACGGAATGGTTAGCACACCGGGCAAAATGATTAGCATTTCGTGTATCTTTACGTTCTGATTTAAAATTCCACCAACGTCGACATTGCCTTATATCCCTTTGGAGGCGGTAAAATAAGTACCAGTTGAACACTGAGGTTCATGTGACCAACTTAACTCCACCCACGAAATAATTGGCATTGACCCAAAAATTGAAACTGATATTATGTGAAAGGATTCATTATTCTTAATTCACTCTGCTCCTCATATGATTTCGGTGTTGCATTCAGTATTATAAAACCTGCAAAACTCATGAACTCCAGTTTTCATTTGATTAAGTCCTAACGAAATTGTTAATCAATTTCGTTCCATATGAATATTAAGTTACCTTTTACACTTCTTTACCACAAGAAAACAAATTCTGCAAAATTCCTTAGATTTTATGTTTTTTTTTAATTTTTTGTTCAAGTGAATAGTGTGCATTATATATCATAGATAATACGCTATAGAAATATTTATTAACTAAACACAACATCGGTTAAACACATGATATCATCTTTGCTGAAATGTGATTTAATACATGCTCGTTTTAATATCACAAAAATGTTCAGCAAAGGAGAACTAAAGCAAAACATTAACTTTGATAATGTACAATATGTGAAAAAGGAAGATAGGAAAAATTTTAATTTGATGAATGTAATTATTTTCTGGTAAAAATTGTTTTCTTAGTTTTCACTATTTGAATATATTTCCGGAGGTAATGAAATAGCTGTCTTCGAGAAACTCTAACAGCTGAGGATACAAATAACTTGTAATTATCTCAAACGCCTTCAAGTGTGAGAAGAAAAATAAATGCTCCATTCTGAGAATGTTCTAATTACTTCAATGTTATTACTTTAGGATCCAGAATGGCAAGTTTTCCGGTTTATTTATTTATGTATTAATGTTTCTAAAGATACCAAAGAAATTCTGATTCAAACAATTAGATAGGCGTTTTATTAAAGAAATAATTAAATGGATTTTACAGAAAAATACCTGAATTTAATGTAAATATATGAACAAATTAAAATAATTACTAATGATTATATTATAGAAAAAAAAAGGCTGGCCAAATTCTATAAAATTTTACTTTAAATTTTATCAACGTTTATTTGTTTATCATATCGAAATGTAATCAAATTTAAGTAGTCACATAGAAAATAAGCAATAATTCATTATGGGTTACCTTTCCATTTCTGTTGTGGATTAAACCCAGGTCGATTATTATCGGGCAGTAGTGAACACCCATTCCCTTTATATATCTTAGATACATTGTTCACTAAAATTCTTTATCTAAATGTGTGCCATATCATTTGATGAACATGTCTCCTTTATTTCTTCGTGGCTGGATAACTAAGCAGATACAGTTTCATTTATTAGGCAATTAGTAGCCGTATTATTGGGAATAAACTATACTATTACTGGTTTATTTACTCTTCTACAATTGTAAACATAGTATTTACTGTTAACAATTAGCAATAAAATGCAAATAACAAATGAAGCAGTAACACTATATAGAAAGTAAATTAGCAGCAAGAACAATTCCAAGAGCTGCAACGTTGCACTACACATAACAACAAATGCAAACAACAAAACAGCCTATCCAAACTTCATCACTGACCAAAGTACAGTATCAAATACTTTGCAACTTCAACAACAAAATCATACAAACAAGATACGATAGTAGAACGCAAACTAATATCTAGTTAACAACTACGAAGTAAATTTGACTCTATCCTTGCAGAAAAATCAGCATAATACAGGCCCATCACTAGTCTCAAACAACGCACTACTTACATATTTTACTCAAAAATACACATTCAATGTTAGTAATCGACTAGAAAGTACCATTCTAATTAATATCAACATATACAAAACTTTTGAATACATCACCCACACTCCACTTATAAACTAACTACTGTCCAGTTTCTATTGTGTCTCTCATCTAGGTTGAAAGATTGCAAATCTGGATCCATAAAGCTGTCGATCATAGCTGTTTGGGCACTAGACGATCTGTAAATGAGATTCATAGGAATGAACATACCAATGAACTTTATGTTAATGAAAAATAAAGACAGGGCAGAACAAGAAAAATATCCAGTTACTAATGGAGATATTTGCGTTTTATTGTTACGCAAGTTAAAACAAACCAGCGAGAAACATTTACCCACTCATTCGTGATACAAAATATAAAAGTCAAATATCCTCCAAATCATTTGAACCCGTGTAATTATATCGAGCATTTATGTCAGATTATGTAGTCTAGGTCAGACTAACAGCGCATGTGGGACGTGATTGATTGCATATTATCGTTTGTATAATAAGGTGTGACTTCTCGCTAAACAACAGTAACAAAAACACTCAGGTCAAGAAAAAATATTGTTTGCCTCGATTTATTCTCCGTAGATGCAACTAGAAAAGGTACAATTTGCCCTAATTCGAATTACTTTTGTCGCTATCAATATAAAAATATAAAAATACATGACATCGTTCCACTCTTCTGTTTGTAACCTTTTAAATTCTGGGATATTTATATGAAACATACTTTATCGTCTGCACATGATAATAAAAGTATTCAATTTAGATTACATATTTCAAATATAGTTTGAAATTTCTGAAATAACCTGGATAGATAGCAATTTGGAATTTAAATATATGCGATTTGTCCATATAACCGCACAGAAAAATATTAATAGTTTTCGTTTCATATTACAAGACATTGAGGAAGCAAGGTTAAGTGCAAAACTATGTATTATGTAATGTTTTCTATAGGAACGATTGATTTCGGCGTATAATAAGTAAAGACAAGTTTTTTAAGGATTCATTTTACGTAAACATTTATTCGCATTGGAAATAACGTTTATATTTTATTACAACAGTCGCCACTAACCGTCTGCAAATGTTATCTAAATATGAAGCAAAAGAGAATAGCTATTTTTATGTCAATGACTAATATATTTTATACACATTTCTTGCTTAAAGTATATCAGCGGTTACTAAGGTTGAGAGGAGTTGCTACTTGTCACAGAGACAAGTCTTTTCCGTAACTATGTATGACACCATCAAAACCATCTAACATGAAAATTACTTCTGTTAATAATATTGAATTGTAGATTTATCACACAGGAAATCCTAACTTAACAGTTAGAGTATTATATGTGTGTCGCACAGATAAGTTCATCAAGCAGATCTGTGTATCACTCGTAATTTCATGAGCAATTTTTATAATTACATGTCATGCATGTAACTCCATGTAGTATGGATGTCGATCATTGGTTACTAATTGCGAATGTTGTATCATTATGTTCTATATGACAGATATATATTCCGCAAATGTATAGTATGGAATCGAAACTCTACAACGGATTTCCCAGAAAGCTATAAGATGCAAAGGCACTCCACTATCAGCTACACAAGCATAAATGCATATCTCTTATATATATATATTATATATATATATATATATATATATATAATATATATATATATATACAGTCATAAACACATTGGTACCTCTTTTTTATAATCTGTGCCATTGTACAAACAATGTACAATATAGGTGCCTGCGTGGTAAGAAATCTGCATCTCAGCCACAATGTTCCTTATTCACTACTACTGCACGACGCCTTGCACAAGAGTCGAGCAAAGCATTGTGAGCTCACGTTACTTTTGATCCTTTCGGAGATGATAGAATACGCACCGATTGATCACTGGGTGTATGTAGTCAACGGACGCCACTTATCCCAAAATTAGCGGCCCTGTGCCAAACTTTGAAGCCAATGTTTGTTAATTGGGGAGTATATTTAAGGATTGTTAGAAACCTAGATTTCTTTTGGATTTGATTTAAAACTGGTTTCATGACTTTCAGATATTTTTACTCCTATGAATTAATTAGCATCAATATTATAAAAAAATATATAATGTTCCCTTTAAACTCCAAAAAATGTTTACTACAGTTGAATATGTTAAGGCTTAATTAATTAGTAAACATAGCATTGATCTACACTATATGGATGATGTGCTGTTCTTCATTCATTGTTCAAATTTTAACAGAATCAACAATGCCATAGCCTCCGTCTTTTAAAACATTTATGAATATATATCTGTGGGTAAAATCACTAAGTTCATTGTTATCAACTAGGCCATGTTCTGAGATCCGTTAACAAGATGAGTTTATAGTATTATATTTTTCATAGCTGCTATCACAATATTTTGGTTGCGTAACATTTCTGAACCATTCTGGATGCAGCATTTACCAATTTTCATTAAACAAAAATTAAAACATTTCATGGTGTGGTCACAATTTGCTCGTTACAATTGCCCATCCACAGTCTACATATCACTATCACGCAGCATGTACACTAACAATTAATAATAATGGTTTCAAATTTTGGCACATGACTAGCAATTTCGCTGGAGAAGCTAAACCAATTGCGTTGATCCCAGTACTCAGTTGGTACTCATTTTGTATCGATGTTGGTGGAATTTGAACTCAGAACATAAAGATAGACGTAATATCGCAAAGCATTTTGCCTAGCTTGCTAATGATCCTGCCAGCTATTCGCTATGATGATGATGAGGATCCGTCGCAGGTGAGCTGCAGGAGGAAAGAGTGATAGAAAGTTGTGGCGAAAGAGTCAGCAGAAGTTCGCCATTACTTTCTGCCGGAGCCGCGTGGAGCTTAGGCGTTTCGCTCATAAACACACATCACCAGGTCTGAGATTCAATCCCGCGATCCCTCGACTGCGAATCTGCTGCTCTAACCACTAGGCCATGCATCTCTACGCGTTGGGAATGATAAAGAAGGGATCTCAGAAGTATATTAAACAACTACCTGGTAACTCCAATCTCCGTGAACTACAAACGATAACCTTGATGGGTACAGCCCATATACTACGGAAAGCACTCTCCATCTGAAATGGAATGTAGAGATAATTTTAGCATGCATAACAAAATAAAAGTGCCCTTGGTACTCTTGGTTGCCAGATGATGCTCGGAACTAAGGTAGCTGAAATAAAGTTATAATGAAAGGAAACCATAAATAATAATAATAATAATAATAATAATAATAATAATAATAATATAATAATAATAAAATAATAATAATAATAATGATGATAATGATGGTGATAATAATAATAATAATAAAATAATAATAATGATGGTGATAATAATAATAATAATAATAATAATAATATAATAATAATATAATAAAATAATAATAATAATAATAATAATGATGATGATAATGATGGTGATAATAATAATAATAATAATAATATAATAATAATAATGATAATGATGGTGATAATATAATAATAATAATAATAATAATAATATAATAATAATAATAAGAAGAAGAAGAAGAAGAAAGAAGAAGAAGAAGAAGAAGAAGAAGAGAAGAGAAGAAGAAGAAGAAGAAGAAGAAGAAGGCTGGACGTGACAGAGGATGGACGTATTTTTACGATGCTCTGAACTGGCAACAGCGAACCCAGCAGGTCAACTGTAGAAAACTGGAAGATCTACTGTTTACTGTAAGTAATTTGAATTACCCTCAAAATAAGTAAAAAAAAAAAAAACTTACATATCTACAGCTCATACAAACGTACACCTAACAAGAAAAATTAGAAACATAAATATCTCCAATTCTGTGTGAACATTTACATTTAGTCGTCTCTCATGACTATAAGAATGTGTAAAATTGCCTTTTAAATTACCTTTTATTGTAACAACACAATTAAATGCACGATAAAAAGTTATGGAATTAAGCACCTACTACTATATACATACAACTGAATTCAGAAATTTAAAAATATATACATAACATTGAACTCAGAAAGTTATTTAAAAAAAGAAAAAAAAATCTTCGACGAAAACATCAGATAATATGTGTGAGTGAATATACATATATATACATATACATATGCATGTGGTGAAGAAGAAAAGAGAAAGGAAAAAAAAATAAATAAATAAATAAACGTAAACAGGTTTGACCTTTTACTGACCATTAACGTCCTTTGTCTCCACCATCTACCGTAGCTATTTATAGACCCAAAGAACATGAATTCTTTAACCACCCATTCTCCAACACAATGGAGTGTTGATGGTGGCTGTGGCTACACATAAAACAATGTCATTGAAGATGATGATGGTGATGGTGATGTTGCTGATGATGGTGATGGTGGTGAAGATGATAGTAATAACAATAAT
This sequence comes from Octopus sinensis, assembly GCF_006345805.1. Classification (NCBI taxonomy): domain Eukaryota; kingdom Metazoa; phylum Mollusca; class Cephalopoda; order Octopoda; family Octopodidae; genus Octopus; species Octopus sinensis. The sequence continues at coordinate 46,075,290 of NC_043007.1, read as the reverse complement.
AACTGACAGATCCCGTCTTTTTCCCTTTCTTTTCGTTTCCTTCTCCGTATTTTATTCTCATTATTTCGAACTAATACAGACACAGTAAGCCTTGAAGAAAGGAAGAGGAGGAAAGGAAAAAAAAAAAAAAAAAAAAATGTCCGGAGATAAAACTATCAACAAAAAAAATACAGACGAATATAGATCTGCTAGTCTTAAGAAGCGGCGCTATGAGCAATGCTTACATGTAGTGAACCCTAAACTGACAGATCCATCTCCTAATATAAGAATGGATGCTCGTCATGCTTCAAGGTCAACAAATCAAACAATAAACCGCATTGGTCATTGCGCGGATTACAAAAGACCACGTACCCGAAAATTGAACCAAATCCTGATTGAAAAATCAGTTACTGGATCAAATCTTCCCAACACACAGGAGCTGGACGAACCCCACAACCGGAATATTCCAACAGATGGCCATCCATGCTCATCACCAAATAATCAAAAGAAAAAGAAGGAAAAATGGTCTAGGGAAGATAATAAAGAAGTTCTTGAGGCCTTCTACCATGCCATATATTTCCCCACAGATAAGTCTAGCACTGTACAAGCATACTTAAACTGGAGACAGAAACACCCTGAAGTAAGACCCTACATAGACAGTAACAAGCTTGCCAATGTTAGAAGAAACATTATAAAAAAGAAATTACTGACTGAAGTAGAGATTGATCAGGTTAGACAAGCAATATCGGATAAAATGAACGAAGCTGCAGCTAGAGAAGATAATACAGAGGAAATGATTATAGACCAGCCCAGGGCGGATAAAAACGAAGAGAGGATTGAAAGAGTTAGTATAAGTGATAGGCAAAGTGAAATACGCCCTGAACCAATCATAAACACTAAGACAGATGAGCATCAAATAGATAAAGAAAGTCACACAAATATTGACCCAACAGAACTACATGAGCTAAAAAATCAAATCATGATTGAATGGCTGAAAATTAAAGAAACCAGCATGGATGAGCGTGATACACTTCCTAAAATCCGCAACTCTAACCAAAACATGAAAATAATTGGTAAAATCCGGCTTGCACTTAAGGATATAATTTCAGTTAATGATGTTGATATCACAAACCTCAACCACCTATACTATGCATCCGCGAAAATCTCAACGATCCTATGTGGTGTAAAGATTAGAAAACGGCAACAGTCCCACAAAAAGCCTTCTTGGCAAGAGCGTCTGCAACAACAAATTAAAATATTTAGATCTGACATTGAATATTTGAAAAACCTTAAGGCTCACAAGACTACCAAACCTACAAAAACCCAAAAATTACTGAAAAAATACAATATGAAAACTATACTTGATATTGATGCCACCATAGAAACCATCAAACAAAAGGTATCTGCCAAAGCTGCCCGCATAGCGAGGTATGAAAAGCGTGTTAGATTTTTCAAGGACAACAACATGTTCAAAAATAACACCAAGAATTTTTACAGGAAGATAGGAAAAACAGCGTTTACTGCAGGGTCTGTACCATCAAAAGAAGAAGTGCAGAGATTTTGGAATAAAATCTGGGCAGAAGAAAAAACACACAACGAAAAGGCCCCCTGGATTGACAGAATATCTACAGAACTGGACCCCTTAGAAGAGCAAAAGTGGGAGGGTGTCAAGGTAGAAGATATAAGATCTGCTCTCAGGAGGTCAAGCAAATGGAAGTCTCCAGGAAAGGATAAAATTCCTAACTTCTGGCTGAATGCCTTCCCAGAGAGCCATGAACTGCTAACAGAACTGTACAATGATGTTTTGCAACACCCTAGTAGGATGCCTCCTTGGCTAGTTAATGGGTTAACATTCCTGCTTCCAAAAAGTGAAGAAACAAATGAACCAAAAAACTATAGACCCATAACCTGCTTAACAACTATGTACAAAACACTAACATCTGTCCTGACGGAATATACCTATAGTTTTTTAACAGACAGCAGCATATTCCCTAATGAACAGAAAGGATGTAAACGTGGATCCTACGGCTGTAAAGACCAACTACTCATCAATAAGATGATCTTAGAAGATTGTCACAAACGACACAAAAACTTATCAATAGCCTGGATAGACTATAAAAAGGCTTTTGATAGCCTACCACATAGCTGGATTAGGAAATGCCTTGAAATGTATAAGATAGCACCAACTCTGCGAAACTTCTTGACTGTAAGTATGAGATCATGGAGAACCACACTAACTCTGAACAGTGACAGTGAATCCCTAAATGCTGGTGATGTAAAAATTTCGTGTGGCATTTTCCAGGGTGACTCACTGTCACCACTCCTCTTTTGTTTATCCTTAATACCTCTCTCAAAGCTGCTCAATGACGCGCAGTACGGGTATAAAATGTTTGATAAAAATATAAATCATCTCGTTTACATGGATGATTTAAAGCTTTTTGCAAAAAATGATCAACAACTCAAGGGCTTACTAGCGATAGTCAAACAATTCAGTGACGACATCAGAATGCAATTCGGCCTCGATAAATGTGCAAAGGCTACCTTTATCAAAGGAAAATGACAGAAACATCTAACGTTAACCTTGACCAACAGAATGTCATAAAAGAACTAGACCCAGCGGAGAGCTACAAGTACCTAGGGTAATTGAAGGGAACGGAATAAGGCATTCAGAGATGAAGGAAAGGATCAGGAGAGAATGCTATCGAAGAGTGAGAGCAATACTCAAGACAGAGCTGAATGCAAGAAACAGGATCGAAGCAATCAATGCATTAGCTATACCAGTCGTGACTTACAGTTTCAATATTGTTAACTGGTCAATTACTGAAATATGTCAGCTCGACAGAAAAATAAGGAAACTGTTGACAATGCATAGAATGCACCACCCTAAGGCAGATACAGAACGACTCTATCTGCCAAGAAAAGAGGGAGGCCGTGGTCTTTTGCAACTGGCAATAACAATGAAGATTGCTACAATTGGCCTAGACACCTACCTGAAAAACTCTGAGGACTGGATGTTAAAACTTGTCTCAAAACATGAAAACAAGAAAGCATCATACTCAGTCACAAAACAGGCAAAGGAATATCTAAGTGAATTCCGAATACAACCAATTTCGGAATTAGAGATAGATATACAAGAAACAAGCACAGAAAAAGCTAGGCGCATGAAAACCCGTGCCAAAACTGCGGCCTTAGATATTCTGAATAATAAATGGCAAGAAAAACCTCTCTATGGCAAATACCCAAAGAGAGCGAATAATGCAGATATCGACAAAGCCCTGACCCATCAATGGCTAATGGCCTCTGGCTTAAAATCTGAAACAGAGGGGTTTATCATAGCAGCTCAAGATCAATGCCTACCAACAAGAAACTACCAGGCCAACATATTAAAGATCAGAAGCAGTCCAACGTGTCGTGTATGCAAGCAACAAAATGAAACCATTGACCATGTGGTCTCCAAGTGCAGTCTTCTAGCGCCTACAGAGTATCTCAACAGGCACGATAGAGCTGCACAATATATTCACTGGGTAATCTGTAAAAACCTGGATTTGCCCCATGAAAAAAACTGGTGGGAACACAAACCACCCCCAGTGCTTGAAAATGACCACATCTCACTCCTCTGGAACTTCACCATTCAAACTGACAGGAAGATAGATGCAAATAGGCCAGACATCATATTGAAAAACTTCAAACAAAGAACATGCCTCCTCATTGATATGACTGTCCCAATCGATATAAACGTATCTGTCAAGACCTACCAAAAACTGAGCAAATATAAAGATCTTGAAATAGAAATCAGCAAAATGTGGAAGCTGAAGACTAAAACAATACCTGTTGTCATAGGTGCCCTGGGAATGATAGCAAAAGGGGCTGATAGCTACCTAACTCAGATACCAGGAAACCCAAAATAGGCAGAAGTTCAAAAGATAGTGCTCATGGGAACTGCTCATATCCTACGCAAAATACTCTCTATGTAATCTCAAGGTTTAAAACAAACATAATTTTCGGTTTAAAAAAAAAAAAAAAAAAAAACTTTTTTTTTAGACATTCATTAGTACAACATCCCCACCCCCAAATATATGGCACACTAGGCATAACAACAACATGAACTTCCAACCCTGTTGTCTCTTGAGGTCTCTGGGTGAGACTTGGAGCCAACTTGTACAAATATAAAGCAAAAGTCAAACATAGAATAATAATAATAATAATAATAATAATAATAATAATAATAATAATAATAATTCACTACCGAGCGCAGCTCTGTGAGCACATACCCAAGGCACACAGAGCTGCGCTCGGTAGTCAAGTGAAAGCACGCTATAAAAATAAAACTACTGAATATAATAATAATAATAATAATAATAATAATAATAATAATAAGAAGAAGAAGAAGAAGAAGAAGAAGAAGAAGAAGAAGAAGAAGAAAGAAGAAGAAGAAGAAGAAGAAGAAGAAGAAGAAGAGAAGAAGAAGAAGAAGAAGAAGAAGAAGAAGAAGAAGAAGAAGAAGAAGAAGAAGAAGAAGAAGAAGAAGAAAGAAGAAGAAGAAGAAGAAGAAGAAGAAGAAGAAGAAGAAGAAGAAAAGAAGAAGAAGAAGAAGAAGAAGAAGAAGAAGAAACCACATAAAATCGCTAAACTGAGCAATAAGAAATACGCATAATGGAATAAACGTGTATGGAAAACACTAAAATTTTCTATGTCCTTATTCATTCCCCGCATGTGTGGGATTTACACGTCAATCTCCAACCCTTCTCTTAGCCTGGTCAACATTTCAGTCAATATCGTTAGACCTCAAAGTTTGACCCATTTCCTACCCATTAGAAACTCGGTGAGTCACACTTGTATATCAATATTCTCATTCTTACTCTACTCACACGAGAACTACCAGCCCATTCTTGCATATTCTCAAACTTCATTCACTAAAGCATTTCTTATCTAAATCTCATGAAATACAAATATTTTATCTCACTATTTAGCCATATAATCCACTACAAATGCCGTTGGCAAAGTATCTTTTCACTTCCTTCCCTTGCACTCTTTTACCTCTGGCCGTCATAATTATTTAAGGGATTATCCTACGCAACATTCACTTCCATTCTTCTAATCCATTAAGTGCACATCTCATCGATTCTTTCAAATCTATCATGTACTTGCTTTCTGTCCTCGCAAACGTCCATTCTGATAAAATTAGATGGCACAGCTCTCTATCATACACCTGACATTTCCCCTCTAATCTTTAATATATATATAACTACGTTCAAACTCAATTCCATATCACCAATCAGTCTGATTGTTCCTGGTTCAACTTGATCACTTGTATTATTTATATATTCTGGTAAACCCTAAATGGTGTGATCCAGACATCGTCGGGCTGAAGACTCCTGTGAGCAAATACATACAGAAAAAAACTAAAACTTTTTATCACAACAAACTCATAATTAAATATTTCAACGTGTAATATCACTTACAGTCATCTGTGAAATTTTGCGATACATCTAATTTCGGCGCTCACGCGTAATTAGACAGAAATTGCTCAAAGAATTCTTTCAATTAGAGTTTATTACAACGACTGCTCCCAAATTATCTCCTCTAATAACTGTCTATAGCAAACACTAACACTCTTCACCTCTCCATTTCATTATTCCCATGAGTATATGCGTAATGTCTTGTGCGTGCGACTTTTGACCTGTATCATTATGTGAATTATATGTTCCAATGATACAGGAATGTTTGACTAAGTGGGGTCGCCCTCTAGCATATGTACAATTCTACTGATTTTCCTCACATGTCGAAGCCCTTAAATGGCTACTGAATTGGAATACTCCTGTTAATTCTCATTCTCAGCCGGATGAAGAGTATGACCAATGTAAATTCCATATAGGCCAACGACAGGTAGCCCGATATATAATAGAGAGTTGAAGCCTCCCGAGGTACTTCTTGGAACCTCGTGAGTTCACGGGGAAACTGCCCCATGGGAGAATCAACTGAAGTTATTCTTCTAAAATCCTAAACGTAGTCAGTAGTATAATGATTTATGAATAAATTAAGATAATGATTATGTGGAGCATCCACTCTCACGACCTCGTAGATTCTGTCAATTAGCATGATCATGGTAATGGTGATAACTTTTATTTTATTGCCCACTAGGGGCTAAACGTAGAGAGTATAAACAAGGACAAACAAAGAGATGAAGTCGATTACATCCAACCCAGTGCGTAACAGGTACCTTACTTATCGACCTCGAAAGGATAAAAAGGCAAAGTCGACCTCGGCGGAATTTGAACTCAGAACGTAACGGCAGACGAAATGTCGCTAAGCATTTCTCCTGGCGTGCTAACGTTTCTGCCAGCTCGCCGCCTTTAATGGTGATAACTTTTTCATTCTTCTCAATCTTTATAAAGCGGTGTACATAAAAAAACCTTTTTTGCCAATAAAATTGTCTTAAAATCTCTACATCTAAAACATTTTTGGGTTGTAGCCGTTACCACCAAGACGTTATTGCTTATGACGATATTATTTTTACTAATAGGCGTTATTATTTTTACTAGAAATTCATAAAATTTCAAAAATATGTTATTTTATTGAAAACAAAATCAATATCTTATCAGTTTAAATTCCGCCGAGGTCGACTTTGTCTTTCATCTTTCGGGGTCGATAAATTAAGTACCAGTTGTGTACTGCGGTCGATCTAATCGACTGGCCCTTGCCTAAAAATTTCGGTCCTTGTGCCTAGAATAGAAAATGATATTTAAAGGGACGAGGTGGCAGAAACGTTAGCATGACGGGCGAAATGCTTAGCAGTATTTCGTCTCTCTTTACTTTCTGAGTTCGAATTCCGCCGAGTTCGACTTTGCCCTTCATCCTTTCGAATTCGATAAATTAAGTATCATTTACGTACTGGGGTCGATTGGACCCCCTCCCCCAAACTTTTGGGTCTTATGCCTAGAGTAGAAAACAATGTCTTATCAGTTTAAGGCAGGAAAATATAAACAAAACTTTTACTTTTCCTAAAATTATGAATATCGATAAATTGTAAATATATTGCCATGAATTATCAGGGACTTAGTATTTACATATATAAGGGGAGTATGTGTTTCTCTGTCTGCCTGTGTGGGTGTGTATGTATTTATATATGCATATATTTGATCGCCAAAATGCTTGGGTATAATCATTGCTAGCCTCCGATGAAAAATGTGCTGAAAAATGGATCGTTAATTATATCCTGACATGATATGAATTCATAGTGTAGAGAAATATAACTTTATTCATCATGTCAGTTTTCTGTTCTTTCCGTAAATCCTCTCCGATGTCTATTTGTTTATGTGTAATTAATTTACAGGAATCAGAAAAGAATGCACATAGAGACTGAATAGAAAGTTAATTAGCATTGTATATATTTTACTGATTATATTTTAAAATGCCATTAAGTTATTCAATCAATTGTACATTTATAATTGTCATCTGTTCGAAAACATACCTGTCTCTTTTTTTTTTTTTTGAAAACTGAGTAACATTTCAAATAATCCATATTTATAAATTAACTCATATAACTTCACGGACTTGCAGAAGAGCACATTGGTGGCACGTTTCGTCTGCTAAAGTTTACAAAGCTTGGACTTGCACTGACAGCATTGCGCTACTTCCAGTTACAGTTACAACCTCCCTAAATATGAAATTTTTTTTTTTTTGCAGGGGGGGGGGATTGCTTGAAGAAAATTAAGGCAAATTAAAATAATAAAATAACAGTTTGAAGAAAATTATGGTACATTACGTTTTTGTTTCGTGTTTTTTTTTTTTTTTAAAGCTTCTTTGCCAACTACCTCGATCACCTCCGAAGACACATCATTAACTGAATATGTTTAGTAATTTCGCATTTGAAACGTACAGCAAAACCTGATGGATAATTTTTTATTCATCCTCGCGTAGACACTGTAATTGTTATTTTTCAATCACGAAGCAAGCGTTTATTGTTAGCACATATAAATTTGTTAATATATAACTTAGATATCATTTACAAGACGTCCACTTCCTTATATACGATTAAATATTTACTTTTGTAACGATCAACACTTTTTCCCAAATATCGCTGTTACATTAATAGATCATTCACTTACGTTTCAAAATGTGGCCACTTTCTAAATATATTGATAATCCCATCGCTAGTCCTCGAAAACTAATATGAAGTATTTTCTGCTGCTATCGAAATAATCGAGATTTGTATACGAATTGAAATTGAAGTAAATGTTTATAGCTAGAATAATTACATTCTAATTTTAGGAACGTTCATGTGATTCAATAGACATGAGAATACCCACAACAGTTAAGAGTGTAATGGAATTCAAAAACAAAATAGAAAAATTAATTTCTGTGTTATTAATTTCCACTTCTTGTATTTTAACAAGTAAATAAATAGTAACTAATGTATACAATACGCTAAATACTTACTGAAATATATGTTTAGCGAGAGGGTTCTGGATTACAATATATTTGAAAATATATGAGGAATGGGGAAAATGTTTACAATCCAATATTTGTTATTTTTAAATAATTTCTATCTTTTGTCACAGCTCCGAAATATTTTTACAATAAAGAGAAAAATACGTGAAGTAGAATAATACAAACATAAAAACACGTTTTACAATTATTTTACAGTTTATAACGATATTTTAGAAAATATATTTTTCACATTCATTATATCTTACCATATTTTACCTTTCACTTACGGCAAGGCATAAACAGACACTTACAACACATGCGCAGATACACTAACGTATAATATCTGCAGACATATGTGTATACGAATGTGTGAATGTACATGGTGCGAAAGGTATTTGAGAACAGATCTAACTTAGCAACAATCAAATGTATTTTAATAAAACTGTTAGCACATAATCTCGATAAGAATTTTTTATAACGTTATTCTATGAATCCACCTTCACTTGAAATTTCTCCTTCAATTCCGGTCGGAAACCGTTGATATGTCTGGACATCTGAACTGGATGATCCTTATTAATTTCAGACAGTACCTGGGCAATGTAGGCCTTCAGTAGAGCTGAGATATTGTGAGTATATTGGTTAGTATTCTTTTAACAACGCATCAAAATTAACTGCCTATGAGATTTAAATTCGCCGAGTTTGGCGATCACAATTATAGTGTTGCATTATTGTAAAGATTTTCTTATATCTACCTTCCCCATTCATTTTGAAACAGGGACCGAAGACACCCAGTCGACTGCGTATCTTTGGAGCCTTTCACTCCGTCAACTGCGACGACACAGCGAAAGCGAGAGCATGACACGTCCTCTCTCCAGGAACAGCATGATGCACGGCGCTACGAAGTATCGTTACTGGCTTGGGCAGGCTCGTTCGCATCCATCCGCAAGAGTCGATTGTTCCCGTTCCGACTCAGGTGTTTGCAGGCTTCAAGGGACACGAAAGATCGGGATTCATGCTCGGTGGGGACGAAGCCAGAGGAAACTCTGGGGAAGTCCGAAGCGCATATGACATACAAATAGATTGTACGAACCGGGTGGGGTCGAAACCTGATTTCCTCCGAAGCTTCTTTTAGGATAACGCAAGTTAGCCGAGAACGACATGGAATTTTGTCTAATAAAGCGAACGACTGTAGCCCGGATGATGATGCTGGCTGCAAATTACTCTCGAACTCGGAGCAAGCGAAACGGGCCGCTGCTCTCCCGATCGGAGGCAACCGTGCATCGCATCAATTGGGACGCGTCGTATTCCCCCGGTGCGAAATGACTAATAGAACTGGTGATGTCGTATGAAACGAAGGTATGGCTACTGAACCCTGTTTCGTTCTGCTAACATTCGTCAAGGGCCCAGCATGGCCGCAGACTAATGACTGAAATAATTGAAATATGGAAGGTACATACATACAAGTATACATAAATATAAACAAATATTTGTTGTTTATATTAGAAGCGTCAACAGGTGTATTGTACGATAAAAATAAGAAGATTATATTTTATTCGAAGGCAGAGGTGACAGCGAGCAGTTTAGCTTAACGGCAAAACACTCGGTAGGTGTTTTTAGGGATTTGGGTTCGAGTCTCGTGACCTCATGTTGAAACTTTTTTCCTCTTTGTGAGGGTAATTTAACTCAGTTTTTCTGATGTTCTAAAGGCAACATTCGAAACAATAATGTATATAAATATGTGTGTGTATCTGTTTGTGTATGCACATGCATAGAAATTCATACATTACTGCATGTATGTATGTATCCACAGACATACATACACAGATATGCATACATTACTGTATAATAATATATTTGTAGGGTGATAATGTCGACCGTAATATTAGAAACATGGTAACAAAGGAATTAATAACTTAAGTAGAGAAGAAATATATGCTCATAACTGCAGCGTACCATTATCTAAGTTTTGTTTTCCTATAAGCGGACGTTATTCATAAATGGTTTGTTTCTGGATCAACATTTCCCAAACAATATTGCGATATTAATGTTGCGAGCAAAAGGCCAACCTTCTCAATATAAAAGATTTGCAGAATGTAACCACTAATGTCCGACTGTATGTGTCTTCAATACGTAATTACTGAGATTTAGGCAAATGTCTTTTATGTCAATTTGAACTTATATCTTCACAACATTACGAACTTCCTAAGACTTATGGATTATTTCTTTATTTAGAGTAAGAATGTTTTGTTCGGAATTCTCTGTATGTAAGAGAATCAATTTAGTGATAAGAGTTCTTGTAAAACAACCAGTCGAAGTTCACACTATGTTTCATTGAAGCATATACTTACCTTTGTTTTCATCTTTTGCATATGTTTATGTTGTTTGTATATCTGGAGACTGTAAGTATTTGTATAATTTTTTACTGCTTGTGTATCAACATTATGAAGAACAAAAGTGCTCTATTTAATGTCAGAAATTTAGATACTCTAATTCATTATCCCATTGTAAAACTTAATGATTTAGCTGGTGATTTAAGATCACTCTAGTAGATCTTATCAGATTCTTTCGCGAAAACAGTCGCAGAGAAGCTGATAACAGATACTTTAAAATATGGCACTAATGCTGACTTTTTTTTTTCTGCAATATCTCTCCTATTGTGTAGAAATATGTTCCAGGAATAAGCAAAACTTATTTTATAGCATCTTACGAAAAATATTCGGCCATTCTCACATCAGGCTTGGAAAACATCGGTGGCATTTATGAATTTACATTTAAATGTTCAATTAAGTTTGTATGTGTTTTGTTGAAATGAGTTTTGACTACTTGGTAAAGAAAATCTGTACGTTCAAAATGTTATTTATCCTATTTTCGGACATATTGACTCTATCACTTATATCCCTTATATCCCTACCACTCTGAAAATTAGTACTGGAATAGTAAAAGAATATATATATATAAACACACAAACATATCTTCATACACAACCGCATGCGAACACACAAGAAATCACACAAGTGTAACACATACAAATACTCACACACACTCACTCTCTCTTTCTCTCTTTCTCTTTCTCTCTCTCTCTTTCTCACTTCACTGTCTCTCTTTCTCTCTTTCTCTCACACACACACACACACATACACACGCATATACCAGATAATAGTAAATGCCAGGTGCTTGTACTAACCATCGACAGTTATTGAATTTTTATAACTACAACTGTTCGTGCTCTTAAAAATACTACGAAAGCTTATACCCATCTACCGATCTATCTATCTATTAATTTGTATATCTTTGTATGTGTGTGTGCATACATATTTATATATATATATATATACACTATATATCAGTCTATTCATATATATATATATATATATATATATAATATATATATATATATATATATATATAATCGACTAAAAGTTCTGCATGGTAGTGCCGCAATATGGACGCACTCAAATTGCTAAAATGAATAAACGATAATACATAACAGATATGTTAGTGTGTTCGTTTTATCTTTCTTTTCCTGAGCAGTTAAAGTGACATTTTTGAAAATAATAAGCTCTGTTCGAGATAAAGCTATTACTGTTATTCTTTAAGTAATGAATCATATTTAATAAAGTAAACCTTGTTTCTGTCTGAAGATATGAATTGATGGGAGACAGTTTTCCTTTCCAGCCGACTTCAAACTGAATATCATTCTATTATCATTTTCTAATATTTCCATGTCTTCTTAACCCTTTCAACACCAGATACCCATTGACCTCGGAACCGTCACCCCAGTTTCCCTGGGTAAAAGAGCCAAAATTATGATTTCCCACCTAATATTGTTTCAGTGTGACTAAAATATGTTTTCTGTTTTTCGTATTGAAATAAAATGTCAAGTAGAGAGCAACAGTGTCCTAACAGTTGTATTCCTTCCTTACTTTTGTTATCGCCAATACTGGCTCTTGCGGTGCCAGTCGAACCAGCAGTTACTGTCTGATTTTCCAACACAGAAAATACTGGCATATAAAGCAGCCGCTGGGGTATTTGTATCAGTGGCGGGCGACTGGAATAGTGACCGCTTGGGTAAACAATACAAATCGGCAGCCGGTAAAGCGACCGCTGGAGTATTTGTAAACAGTACAATGTGGCAGCAATAAAGCGGCTGATGTGGTTCTGAGAGTTAATTTCATATAATATTTTCATTATTCAATATAAATACTTTCATTATTTATATAAATATAACTAAAGCGAATTATTATGTCGCACAAATATGTTCCTTCGTCGGAAGACAAATTTTAACTAATGAAATGATGCAAATGATTTCTTGATAATCCATGGTTCAGTTGAAGTGAAAAGCTTTCATATGAGATGCGGAATTTCTTTTACGTTGTTGAAAGCGTGTTGTTATACATAATGTATACATCTGCTATTTTATGATACATAAACATATGTACCAAAGTTATGCCGCTTTACAGGACCAGATTACGAACCAGTTGTGTAAGGGTGTGTAAGGATCTTGATTTCAAATATTGGTATTTCGTTGAATGCGACTTGCTGTTACCTCTACTATATAGTAATACTAAATTGAATGCGAGAGAAGGAAGAATAGCTCACAGGTCACTTGACTAGCGAAACATATTATGAAAGTCTTTTTTTTTTATTTCTCACGCCTAAATAAAAAAAGAAAATATTAGATAATAAAGTCCCGGAAAACTTTCAGTGTTGGTCACGGCCGGTGTGCTAATGCAAGCTTGAATTTGTGATGCAGTAAAACATTAACCACAATCCGATCTTTAATGAGGAAGATCTTAGCAAACCAGATAATTAAATCAAAGAGGTTTACTATCTCTTTTACAATGAATGGCATTTACAATTTTACGAGATTATGAGACATCTGTATGTAATATGCAAAGTGATAGTTTGGTTTTAACATTAGAATTTCATGTAGAACGATTTAGTAAGCATTCATACAGACACGCGCACACAGACACATACACACACTTACGCACGCGTACACATGCACACACACGCACGCACGAATACACAGAGACAAACACACACACACATATATATGTGTGTACTTATACATTAATGGGTCTTAGAGAATTTGCTAGTAATTCGTTATGAAAAAAATAAGAGATATATTTCAAGATTATGTTAGTAGTTAGCTTTGTCGTCTATGTCAGATTGTTAGATTTACTGTGTGAAAAACAGATTACTCTGATAATGCAGTATCTTGTTGTCGGCTCTTTCTCCCACTCATTGTAGTTGACAGGTTTGTTTGTGATATCTTTCTAAATGGATTCAGAGACAGACAATCTTATTTAAATGCCTAGCTGTCTCCATACCATAGTGACAATGACGTTAGATGAAATTTCATTAGGCAACTGAATCATCCCAAACTAATGGTTCAATCATCACTATTAGATATATTTCAGTCGGAGTGAACCAATGAACATTGGTAGTGACGCTCTAGCAACTACAACACTACAGATAATAAAATGCTAAAACAAATGAAAGCAAAAATTAAAAATTGGTGACCTCTTTTTTAAAAAAAATAATCAAATGAATAATTAATGATTTTTTGTGTTTTTGCCTCAATGATTTCATGTTATTCAGACTTCCATTACAAGGAGGATGGCACAGTTCATCTAATATCAAGGAGACAGATTAATGTGATACATTATTTGAATATTTTTTAGATGTTTAAGAAAAAATTTCTATTGTTATCAGTGAATTCAAAAGTCATTGTATATTTTTAGTTGTTTTTTTCTGTCGTATGGAAGAGCATTGCCTTTTAAATTCTGATCCTAGGAATAATTGTTTAATACGTGTTCGAGAGCGTTTCTGATTTTCTGCAAAATAGGTGAGGAAAAAATGATGAGGAAATTAGTCAGCGCTCCTGGTGTGAATAAAGTGAAGTTACTATTAATAAATAGCTTCCGTTTAAGTACGGTTTAGTGGAAGTATAACTCACCCTCTTTGTCATCCTGTTTGTATACTGAATTTGACAGAATTGTTAGAATATTCAACTGAAAAACATTAACGTGATGTAATCATCTCTTATGTATAACAATTCCTATAAACTACCTTGCTCATTACTTCCAAGAGATCTATGTCGGAACGACAATGTAAATATATAACAGTGTTAGGAATTATACTAAATTACTTGAGATAAACAGTATATATTATAAAAATGTACATTGAGTAAGATATTCGGAAACATTAGAAACAATGTAGGATCATTTCAAAGAAAACGTGAAATAATTTTATTTAAAAAATGACTACTAGAGAGAGACAGCGAAGTATTATTGAAATAAAGTAAAACTTTTAAAGAATTAAGGTACATATATATATATTTTGTATTCTGAAGAATAAAACAATAATTGATAAAGGCGGGAGAATGATTTAAACGTTGGTTTCTCATATGTATTATTATTTATGTAGCTTTTTACGAAACTACCTCTAGTTTTGCTTTTTTTGTTTCATTCTTTTTTTTCATTTATGCTTATAATTAGGAAGATGTACATTCAGAATTTAATGGCTGCGAATGAAGGATGCTCATATTTTACACATTTCATGTGTATTCTAGTTTTATATAATATATTTTTTATTTTTCGGTAATATGTCGTTGAGGTTTTAGCTTTACTCAAACTATCGAAGATTATTACAATGTTATTAATATATATGTTTGTAGTTTTATATATGTGTGTGTGACAGTGTGCGTGCGCACACGTGCGTGAGTATGAAGGCTCATGGCTTAATGGTTACGGTGTTGCACTCAAGATTACTAGATCTTCGGTTCGATTCCTAGACCGGGCGTTGCGCTGTGTTCCTGAGCAAAGCACTTCATCTCAGGTTGCTCTGCGATCATTCCGGTATCTGACATCTGACATATGGAACCCCTTGCACCTGTACAGGTAATGTCGATCTGATGGAAAGAGTGAGCTTATGTCTACACAAACATTTGATTACTATAAACAAATCATCTGTGTGTTTGTTCGGTAAGAAATTGTCGGTAAGAAATTGTTCGGTAAGAAATTGTCGTCTTACGATGGAAGAGTCCATCATATATATATATATATTGTGTGTGTGTATTATTATTATTATTATTATTATTACTATTATCTCTTTATCACAGGTTTTGTTGGAGCTCCTGGAGTTTTGTATGCATATCGGGTTTACTACTTTCAGCCTACGGTACCATGCTCTTCGTTCTTTTCAGGTATGTAATACTTTCCAGATTATTCTGGCTGTGCCAAGAAGGCAAACCTCTTGTGACAGTTCTACTGAGCACTCTATTCCAATTTCCTTTATATTTTTCTAGAAGCCTTCTGATACTGAACCCAACAATAATTGACACAATTTTCACCATCTTCATTTATTATTATTATCATTATTATTATTATTATTATTATTATTATTATTATTATTATTATTATTATTATTATTGGCGACGGAAGCAGTATTAATACCAAAATATTATCTTTTCATCCAACTAAACATGGATGCCTAGTTGGAATACAGAATACTGCATTATTAGCCTTGTTCTAACAAGGCATCTCTGTTTAGTTGGATATGAAGATTGCTTTTATGATATATATGTCTCTCTCTCTCTCTCTTTCTCTCTCGCTCTCTCTCTGTGCGTGCGTGTATATGCATGTGTGCATGTGTGTGTGTGTGTATATGTATGTATATGTATACCTTTTTAGCTTATACAAAATGTAGCTAATCAGGCTGCTCATGATTAACTACTGTTTAATACACTAAATTTAATATTTAAGTTTTACAGCGACGCATCTAATAATGTAGACATATCTATAGCAAAATCATTATATGCGAAATGGAGAATTTTACCGAAATCATACGGAAATCAACACAACGGATATTAAATTAGAAGTAGTGGAGCCAGATGATATGCTTAAATAATAAACTAATGTAAGGAAACATTTTGAAATTTGCAATACATTTTACTCATTGTTAAAGCAATACAACTTATAGGAAATATAATAAAAATTATATAGATAAAACATTTTTGAAAACATTTATCTGCAATATTAAGAAATGAATTCATGAGAGACTGACAGATGAATATATATTCAATAAATATAAATTTTGTTCTTGCTTTTGATACTAAATGTACATTAAAATAAACATTAATTGTACATATGTAGTAATATGTGCTTCAGACAACTTCCAATTTGTTAAGTTAAATTTAACACTCCATCAATATGCGAAGCAACGTTACTTCTGCGCCATGCATTTCATACTAAATGCAACCTTATCACAAAATCAAAAGTTTAATTCCAAAAATCGTATATACTGAATAACTTTTCGTCGGTGCTTTGTAGTGTTATGCATGATCCTGTTTTTCAGAAACATAGGTTAGTATTATTAAGGTTATATTTTATATTTTTTTTCTTTTTTATTGGTGTTATATTAATTCCTTTTATATTCATTACAAAATAGCTTTTCGAATCATAAGATGCAACTTGTGTATTTCAGTATTATTCTCATTGTAGAGCACTATAACATGGTTATAGAGCGGCGTGTTTATCGATGTAAACATTGGCAGAAAAAATACCATTTGTTCATATAAGTGATATATACCCTTATATATAATTTGAACACTGATTTTCTTCTTACATTTCACTTCCACTAGATTTATCTTTTTCCAAGCCTTTAAGCTTTTATTTTAATTCACATACCGTTCTGTATTTCTCCTTTATTAGTCTTCTGCTTATTTCTTTCCTTTACCACTTCTCTTTCTAAAGACAACATTTGACGTTACATATTCTATCGTTGTTTAAAAAAACAAACATAATAGCCTTTCGTTCATCATTGTACACATCCATCACATTCTGTTAAAATGCCTTATTGATGGGTTTGGTTTCTTTCATTCCCTGATGAGAAGGTTACATTGTTTTACACCATTTTATTCTTTTGGAATAATACCAATGTTGACTTCGAAGCATATGTCGGAAGTAAAAGAATTTGAATAACTCCATTTATTTATTTATATATTATACAAAATATTTCACATTAACCCGAGTTTCTACCGTTACAAACGATATTACTTCCTTATTACTTGAGTGATTTTGTACTGCCCTGATAACTGTTTATCTATTTTCCCATGTTAATTATAAACAAGGGAAAATACACACATCCATTTATATATATATATATGTGTGTGTATGTGTGTGTGTGTGTGTGTGTTAGTATGTATGTATATATATGCATATATTTTATATATATATATATAAAACTGTATGCATATATTAGTACAGGATGTCACCAACTGTGTAAACAACAAGACGTTCTAAGGGCTGGGCGCCTTCTATCTCTCTCTTCTACCTTTTCTCTTTTCAAAGAAAATATTTTTCCCAAAGTTCACAATCTTCATCTCGTTCTGGTCTAACGGCCCTCCATGTTTTTTTTTTTCATTATGCTTTTTTGTATGTCTCTACTCTCCTGTTTTGTTCCCAATTTGACCCTCCACGAATCCAAAATTTTATTTTGGAATTTATGGGAGCAATGTCTTCCACCACTCATATTGTAGTTAAATGCTCGAAATGAGAAGTAGATAGGATGCCGACAACTAATGAAGGGACTGTCTTTGTGCTACTTGTCCTGCTTTCCCTTTTTTGTCTCGCTGTTTGCGTATTTACCTCGTTTGTTTTTGTACTTCATGTTGTTTACACAGTTGGTGACGTCCTATAGCCATACATGCATATATATGCATACATATATATATATGTATATGTGTGTGTGTGTGTGTGTGTGTGTTTGTGTATATATACATATATAATATATATATTATTTATATTATTATTTAATTGAACGCCACGCGCCCATTTCCAAGTAAGTTTATGTATATGTACATATATACTATAAGAATAACAGAAACACAACAGGTCGAACAACGAGGGGAACTGAACGAATGATGAATGATGCTGACAAACCCACTAACCGTGAAGACAACAGTAATAAAACCTGTAGTAGCAACTCAAAATACTACCGGCGTAAACCTAGTGATATCACTACTAATGGCAATATAAAAGCTTAGAGCCTGGATAATAGAACTAATAATAATATACATATTCCTGTATACATGTGGTGCTCGATGAGACTACCAGTAAATCCGGAAACATGATCTGTTTCATATATTTATGCATTTCCAAGAAAGTTTATACATGTGTGTATATATACATGGAGCTTCTGATAAAGATCAATGTAGTAGATCGAACATCCTATGAAGATGACGAATATTATTTTCGTAATTCTTTCGTAGGCACCGACTGGCATTGGGAAGCTGAAACGGCCGTAAGAATTGTTGTCACAGAAATGTTATGTCATGTTTTGTATTACAAAATCATCTACAGTTGATTAAATATTACTTAACATGTATTACATTAACCTAAAAGTTAGATTGTTCATATCAATAAATTTAATTATATTGACCCTTGCAGCCATACTAGATCCACCAACAAATTACACTTTCAACCCAGCAAAATAAACCCGAGTTTACCAATATCTCATGTGAAATCAACTACAGTAGTGTCCAAATACAGATCTATACAATCTATAGTGTGGAAAGGTAATACTGAGTTCAATAAAATAAGATAAATTCTACTGGGGGTAATGTTGTTCCTATGTGGGTAGGACTATTAGGATCTATTTTAAGTGGAGGTAGACCAATATATTGGTAGGGAATTAAGTCCAGATTACAGCAAATGCGAACAAGCGTATCCATAGTATAATAGGTAGAGGAAAATAAACTAAAAATTAAAACTTTGAATTAGTTTTTTGGGGTCATAACATTGTGATTGAATAATGGTCCTCTGTGTTCTTAATTAAGTTCGTGATTGACGTATCTGGCATTTGTAAAAGGGGTAATTTTGTTATATTAAGGAGGAATGGCTTAATTTGTATTAAATGTAGGTAGTTGTTTTGGGTGGAGGTGGAATCTAAATTCAGAATTGTGTTTAATATTTTTAAGAATCGAGTTTAATCTTTTTCTTAAGGGTAGGTATATACTTATCTAGAATTGCTTTACTGAGCTTACCTAAATCTTACTTATTGGGGCATATTAATCTGACCTGTAGATAATTTTCTAATGTAAAACATGACATAACATTTCTGTGACATAACAATTCTTACGGCCATTTCGGATTCCAATGCCAGTCGGTGGCTACGAAAGAATTACGAAAATAATATTCGTCATCGTCATAGGATATTCGCTCTAGCACATGGAGCTTCATCAGAGTGAATACAAATGTATCAAATAAAATCAACAAAGGGAAAAGGCTATAGGAAGGAAAATGGCCTCGAGAAGAAGCCAGGAGGCTCAATATATTAAAATCTTACCATCTTCCAGCGAAGAGCTTCGAAGTCGATCGGCAAAAGAATGATCTAGCGGTGGTTTAGGGAAATATTTACGGGTTATTTCTATATAAAGGAGGGAACCAGGATGTTTGAAAAGTTGTGAAATGAAATTAGTACTAAAATAAGACAAGAAAGTTACTAATATGCCTAGAAAGAGAATAGCACTTATGTTATCATAAATAGGGCTAGTTGATATTTATCCAAAACAAAACCGTAGGGTTCTTACAATAGCATACTTACTGAAATGTTGTAGAGAACACCACCTCTTGTCCGCAATGGGATTGACCAAAGTCTATCCATCGTGACAATCGGTCAATTACATTTGAAGCAAGGGCAAAAGTTAAAACCGTTTCAAGAGATGTGTAAATAAAGAAGAGAACGAACTAGTAAATAAAGGGTGCGGGAGAGAAGACTATCGTATAAGTGGCCGCTTCTGGTCTTCTGCAGCTTCTCAACACAACATAAATAAGAATAAATAAATAGATAATACTGACAGACAAACTGCTATAACTTTTTTTACAGTTAAGGGAAGACAACTAGTACAGGAGGTGTATATGAATATAATAACCTATTAAAATAATGTTAAATTTTACATCCTAGATAGCAAATAAACTTTCAAATGGTGGTCATAAAGGACAAACAAGTAAATGTGTACACTACCCACTTTATGAATCATAGAAATTTTGACTTAATAAAGATATAGCTATAAATCAGTTGATATTTTGATAAGAAACACAAATATGACAACATAAGTTTTATAAGTAGATGGTTCCATGCCTGACATCAGTTAATTCTTAGTTGGATCCATGATCTTCTCATTTATATTGTGTACAGACATATCCATTATTTTTGCTCTTGTTAGAAACAATTTTTCAATCAGTGCGAACAACCTGCTTGCAGGACAGCTGCGAGTACGCTGCTAATTATTCATATCGGTAGAAATATTCAGAGCATCAGGGAAATGATGTCTAGAATTTTCTGCAGTAAAACCGTTTCATACATTATTCATTTACAATGATAATACATAGTTACATAGTAAAATGTTATGAAGCTATATGGATTCAAGATTATAGATATGTGGATATCTCTGTCTCTATCACTTAACTGAATATTCTCTGTTATATAAAATCATTTCGAAATGAAGTGCTTTATTAAAAGTGGATGGATATCATTATTTTTATATCAAGAAGATAAAATAATTTTATTGAGAATTTAATCTGAACACGGCGTTGCTTTTTAAATAATCATAGAAAAATGTTGCATCAAGCCAGATGCATACACTTTGTATTTCTGTGTAGAGAATATAACAGCCAATTCTCTCTTAAATGGTATTCAAGCCAGATGCATACACTTTGTATTTCTGTGTAGAGAATATAACAGCCAATTCTCTCTTAAATGGTATTCAACATTCATACAGTAAAGAAAGGGAACATTGATAATGTAAAACTCCAGGATACCTCATGTCTGAAAATAAAACGTGAAACTTACAACTGGAACAGATCAAGCATAAGTCTACTCGTTCAAACATCCTCTAGAGCTACACAGCAACAACACTCATGGAACGAAATCAAATTATAACTGAGGTCAATGCGTAACTAAAAGGAACAGATAACCGCTGTTGTTTTCTGAGTGATACTTCTCTAAAATGATGAACTTCGCGTAATTGCAGAAACACTGTATATTTCACAACGACATGTAACAATTGACTAAACAGTTTCAACAAACTGAGAAATTATTCTGTTGTTGATGCATAAGTTATATGAATGCTGTATTTCTCAAATCCAATAATCTCGCCCGGTCGTGATATTTCTTTTGCAATTACAAGTAATAATATCTTTTATTATATTCATTGATTTATTTTATTTAATATAATATGAAAAACAGTAAAAGTGCTGCTATTTCTTAAGAATTTACAGGAACAATTAATCCAAGAACAGTGAAGAAATAATAGTAATCGCAAAATTATCAGCAGCTGTTTGGTTGAATGAGTTCTAGATACGCAGGCGTTAATTAGATACGAAACGTCTGATTTCATTATTAATTATAAATACAGAAGAGGTGAAAAGTAGTGATGTACTAGCGAGATTAGATTTTAAAGATAAAGATATCAAGTATATTTTATCTGTTCTATATTAAAGAGATGAGGAATTATGTACGTTATTTACGATTAACAGATATTTGTCCTCATCTTGTTTATTGTTAACACAACGTTTCGGCTGGAGGGTATATCAGCCGAAACGTTGTGTTAACAACAAACACGATGATGACAAATATCAGTTAATTGTAAATAATGTAAATAATGTATATTTTATCATTTATCTTTTATTCATTACAGCATTTAGGCAGCGGCCCTGCTGGGGAACCGCCTTGGGGGATTTTAGTCGAACCGATCACCTCCGGTACTTATTTTTTCTAAGCTTGGTACTTAATTCTATCGCTCTCTTTTGTCGAACTACTAAGTTAAAGGGTGTAAACATTCCAACATTAGTTGCTGAGCAGCTGTAGGGTCAAACACAGACACAAATACATAAATTACACACACACACACACACACATGGGCACATGCACACACGCACACACACAAAAATACACACACACACACACAAAGACACACACATATACGACTTACTTTTTTCAGTTTCAGCCTACCAAATCCACTCACAAGGCTTCGATCGGCCTTGCTCAAATTGCTACGTAGTGCGGGCTGAACCCGGGTCCATGTGGTTGGGCAGCAAACTTCTTACCACACAGCCAAATTACTTTCTCACGCATAACCAATCAAGGACTGACAGAGAAATATAACTAAATGTGTGAATTGAGTAAATAATGAGTTTCTAAGACAATTTACCGCATAGCTGTTCGCTTTTGTGAAATTCCTGACAATTAGGATGTCAACGTTAATAAATGACTTGCAATTTAAATTATCAAAACAACAGAAGAATACTTCAAATACACGTTTCTAAGAACGACAGGTGCAACAAAATTTCCAGAGATTTCAATTTAGGTGTTGCGTTAACAGCTCCAAATAATGCCTCGGGTTATACATAATAGGATTACGATAAAATCATTGCTTTCCTACAGAATAGCTTACTTTAAAGAAGCCGTAAAACCAAATGCGTACGGGTCTTTTAATCAATTCTACATTGCAAATGTACAACATTTTGAACTCCGTCCATCTAATAAAATGGAGAAGTTACAAAGTAACAAATATCCAGTGTTACCTAAACTATAGAATTTAATTTTTTAAAAACACATATCGTATCGTATGACAAAGTAAATACTAATATATATATGCAGAGTTGGGAATGCTAATATATATCTTAAATTCGAGTAGCTTCAGGTATATGAAATACAAATTACAGTACTATAGTGTACAACATATAACTTTCTTCTGTGAAATTCTATTATCTGTTCAGCAAAATTGACTTCTTTCCAAACTCGGCTCCTAAATGTCAGCGACTGTTTGCGTTTGGACACGAAACACAACTTTTTGGCAGATGAGGGAGATATGTTATCAAATCAGCCACTTAGAAAGAAACAATGAAAGCTGATGTCATGCAAAAGTCAATTCTTCTTCCAAATGTGATATGATTTGTATAATTATCCCCATATTAAATTGGACCATTATATTTAATCTGCGATTATAGTGAAGCGTTATATTATATTAAATTTACCAACACTGAAACTAATGCAGACACAGTGACCTAGGGGCATTCGTTGAATAACCGAATTAGCAGAATACATATGCGACAAAGTAGGTAGTTCCTCTTTCAACCATTTCCACCGTCTTCAACGATATTAAATAATGAATTTAACAATGATTTTCAGTTACTACAAATTTGTGATGCCAAAGCTATTTGACTTCAGTGAAGTAAATTTCATTAAATTTAATCTATCAAGAACGGAGATAATTAAAGACACAATCGATCTCTTCTGCATCTGATTAAAGCATATGAAGAGGATAATAAATCATGAATTGCACGTAGGACAATAAGAAACAAAAAAAAACGTATGTATTCATTCTTAAAATGTTCTGGCACATTCGGATATGAATATCGGATCACTGTTCTTTCATCATGAAAATCTCTTTGCTTTTTTGATTGTGTGATCATAAAACTCAATTCGCCAATATAATGAGACTTTGAGACAGCATGTACTTCTCATTTCGTTGTGTATGTACTTATTGAAAGCTGCCGCACGGGACGGGCGAATCTAACGAGAGCACGAAATTTACTTTATAGAAATCAGCATACAGATTATTTGCTGTTGCCCGCTTTAATCTGCCAAACAGATAATTCATGGGGTGCACATAGAACAGAATCCGTACAATAACGTACCTATTCATTCTTGGCATACTGTGACCGATTCACACGTATATATCGGATCGCGGTTGTTTAACATCATCTGAAAATACCTATTCCCTTCAAATGTGTGTTCATAACATACGCGATACAACGGTGTAAAAGGACTTTGAGAAAGCCGGGTGTTCCAACCGCATTGAGTGATTCCACAGACCTTGCAGAATGTATACATTGGCACACCGTCGGTTATGACGACGAGTTTTCTAGCCGATCTGATGAACGGAACAGGCTGCTCATGAAATTAATGCGCAAGTCGCTGAACAATCGACATACACAGCTTCAACATGGCACAAGATATGAAAAGACTGGCCTTCTGATTTATAGACACAGCTCCTTATACCAGCTGAGTGAACCGTAGCAACGGGAAATAAAGTGTCATGCTTAAGGGCCCAACGATTATCGAACTAGTAACCTTACAATCGTAACCCAAATACCCTAATGACTTAGCCACGTGCCTTCACGGTATTACAGGAAGAAACCTTTACAGAAAACTACATCACACAAGCTATAGTATATTTATATGTACAGTGACTGTTTGATACCACAGTAAATTTAAAATACGAAAGAGCAATGCAAATGAACGAGATTGAGCGAAACTTTCTCGACTATTGGGATTTCTTTTTCTTTAGCTCTTTAACTAATTACACTGTTTATTCATCTCACAGTCTGTCGGAGCCTTTTAATACTATGTTGTCAGGCATAATGTAATCTTAATGTACATTATGGGATGTGTTCTTATTTTTTAAATCTTTCAGTGTATGAATTAGAGGAGATATAGTTGCTACTTTCAGCTACTTGTATTATCATGTAGACACTACATTGTATAGTATCCCTCACCGCATGGCAATAAACTATAATGACATCGATAGCTCAAAAGAATCGTTTATAAGCAAAACCTTGTGTTATTTAATCCATTTTAAGCTGAGTATGCACTTTATTGTTCAGGGGGTCAATGAAATATTGTACTTGAGATGTACTAGCATCGATATAATCGATTAATACCCGTCCCTTAAAATAACTGCTACCCTTAGGTGTAAATTGTAAACAATTACCACCGATGACACGTTTTTTAACTAATAAACTACAATTCCCTCGTGTATCTGTGTGAGAAACGTTTGTGGTGTAGTGGTTTCAAGAAACGTTTGCATCGGATGATTATTATTCTGGGCATATATGCTAGAGTATTCAAGTTTATACAGATAGTCATTGCAATCATATCGTATAATCAGTTCAATCATCAACAACATACAATTAATTAGATGAAAAAAACACTGGGATATCTACTTATTATCGTTAACATTTCAAATACTGTTGGGACGATAGTCACCGTTTGAGTATTACAACTATATTTTGTCCGTTATAATGACACCGTAATGAAAACAACACAACTAAGAAACTACTTCATATTAAAGGTGAGAGGGCAATTGTGTAGCAATGAAGATGGATATACAGAATTTCGTAATGCGTGTTTTAAACAAACAATAAATATTAATTACTAAATGTTAGAAAAAAGAAACCGCTTGAACATTTCTGGTAAAATGCGTATGTGTGTGTCGTGTGCCTGTGTTTGTGTGCCTGTGCGTGGGGGTCTGTGTGTGTGTGTAGGCAAGTCAAAAATAAAATTAAACACAAAAACCACAAACGTCAAAATGACGTAGACATTGGGTCTATTAGGTTGAGGTTCAGTTTAAGATTGAAAAAAAAAGATGCAGGTGTGATATCTCGAGTATGTCTCCTCATGAGAAAGTGAAAAATGAAAATGACGTAGGGGAATGAAAAATAGTCAACGAAAATTGCGTATGTTATTACATGAGTGTGTGTGTGTGTGTGTGTGTATGCATGTATGGAAGTTTGCATTGTGTGTGTGTGTTTCTGACTTAATTTATGCATCATCACCGCTTGACTCTGGTGTTGGTGGCACACACAAAAATTTCACCTATTTTTCATCCCACTAACTCCCACACATTCATTATTTCTCACCTGCTCTCTTTCTCTCCAACTGTCTGTCTATTTATCTTCTTGTGTATGTTCTTCACAGTTGTGTGTGTACATCCAGAGAAGACAAAGTGTATATAACAAGAATTAATCATAAAATATATATGCCCTGTTTTTTTATCCTTAAATATTTATTAAGATATGCGTTAGCGTAAGATGATTAAAAAATAATATCACTGGAAAGCTACACATATATATATATATATATATATAGATATATATATATATATATATATATACACATATACATATCTTTATGTCTGCAATAATTAGAAATTAACATTATACAGTACTACTACTACCACTTCTACTACCACCACAACTACTACTCTAATAGTAATAATAATAATAATAATAATAATAATAATAATAATAATAATAATAAGAAGAAGAAGAAGAAGAAGAAGAAGAAGAAGAAGAAAAAGAAGAAGAAAAAGAAGAAGAAGAAGAAGAAGAAGAATTACAGAGATAACAAAGAATAAAAGAATAGAAGCATCGCAAAATGTCATCACATATATGTGAATGTATACCGGAGGCTACATTCACACATCCATTGATAGATTTATATGTACATACACAGATACATATGCTTACAAATACATTAGTACATATATATATACGTGCATATACACATAAATATTTATACGTATGCGTATATATATAGTGTATATATATATATATGTGTGTGTGTGTATGTGTGTGTGCGTGTGTGTGTGTGCGTGTGTGTGTGTGTGTATACATATATACATGATATATTTATATATACGGAGATAGATAGATATAGTTTGATGGATTATACACATACGAATATATGTACCAAATGTGCAGTTATAAAAATGTAAAAAAGAAACTCTTTTGAGTATCCTTCATATGAAAAATGGATGAACTACCAATTATACTGATTGTCTACATATCTATACTCGTA
Organism: Octopus sinensis; assembly: GCF_006345805.1. Classification (NCBI taxonomy): domain Eukaryota; kingdom Metazoa; phylum Mollusca; class Cephalopoda; order Octopoda; family Octopodidae; genus Octopus; species Octopus sinensis. Next base: position 46,048,230 of record NC_043007.1, on the reverse strand, counting down.
TGTGTTTCTCTGTGTGTGGGTGCGCGTGTGTGTGTTTGTGTATACATATATAATATATATATATATACATATATATATGGTATCAACATTTATATACCGTAGAGAATAAATTATAAAAAAAGAAAACGATACAAAATATATCAACTGAATGTTTTAAATGTAATTATGATCTTGGCAGGAAAGAAACACGATAGCAACAATAACATACAACTTCAAACCAGATACATTTTACAGCAACGCAAAGAACAGCTACAACAACAACAACAGTAATTCCAACAACTGCATCAAGAACCACGAGGGTGAATACAAAAAGAAAAGTACATTGACATAACTAAAGTAAAAAGTGAAAAGGAAAAAGATCACAGACGGAAAAGACGTGAATAATAGTAAGGAGCGAAATATAAACGAATTGAAGTAAATATCTAAACGTCAAATCACACTGCTTCTAACATATATTAGTGTATATACATACATATATATATACTACCGGTATATATATATATATATATATATATATATACATATATATATATATATATATATATATATATATATATATATATATATATATATATATATATATATATTATATATATATATATATATATATATATATATATATATTATATATACATATATATATATGTATACATATAATTTATCTGTGTTTCATACGACTGTGTATATTTATGTGGCCATACGTGTGCATTTATATAATTTCTCTGTATTTCATATGATTGTATATATTTACTTCTGGAGCCATATATGTGCGTGTATGTATATATATATATATATATATATATATATATATATATATATATATATATATATATATATATATAGGCATACATATACATATATATAATTTAGTAGAGTTATCGGTTAGAATAACCGTCTTAGGGATAAGAATATCCGTTTTACTACCGGTATATGTTACCTATGTATGTTAACATAGGATACAGGCAATGATAAAGACAAACAGGAGTTTATCAGGAATCAAATTTAAATTAAGCAGCAAATGAAGAAACCTCGATTATTATTTTTTATACAATACTTTATCCCATCTACTAGCCGTTTCTTCTTCCAATGTCCCACGGTGTTGCCATTGATAATTCTGAGAATGATATTCGCCATATTTTGTAACACGTTCGATTTGGAACATGGAGCTTCATCAGAGTGGAGAAAAATACATAAAAGAAAAGTGGAAGAGCGTCGAGAAGAGGAATGACGGCTTAATATATTTAAACCCAAATGTTTTGCAGTTTAACGCTTCAAGATGTTGAGGCGCAGCCATAGCTGTATGGTAAGACGCTTGCTTCCCAACCACATGGCTACGGGTTCAGTTCCACTGAGTGACAACTTGGGTATGTGTTTTATACTGTAGCTTCGGAGTGACCAAGGCCAGGTGGGTGGATTTAGGAGATGCAAACTGAAATAAATCTGTCTTATATATATTTATATGCCTGTATTTGTGTGTCTTCTTTTGGTGTGTTTACGTCCACAAAACTTAACGGTTCGGCAACAGGTTCGATAGAATACGTACTAGGCTTACAAATAATAAGTCCTGTGGTCAGGTCATTTGACTAAAGGTGGTGCTCCAGCATGGCCGCCGTCAAATGCCTGAAACGGGTAAAACAGTATATATATATATATATATATATAATATATTATATATATATATATATATGTGTATGTGTGTGTGTGTGGTGTGTGTGTGTGTGTGTGTGTGTGGTGTGTGTATGTGTGTGTGTGTGTGTGTGTATGCACACATATACACGTGTCCGAGTATATACATATATATATATATAAGTATACATATATATGTGTGTATGTATAATTATTATTTGAGGGAATAAAATCCAAACTTGCAAGGAAAAATTCAATTTAGAAATAATAAATCAAGTTTCGCACAATATAATATATATATAAAATTAGAAAAAAACACCTTCTACCAATTCAAAAATGAACAATTAAATTACACCATCTAGAAAATTACATATAATAGAAAAATTGAAATTAAAATAACAATAAAATGTCAAAGATTAAGTAAATTGCAAAAAATGATAAAAACGTATATAATAGGTAGAACAACGACACGTGTTTCGTGGCTATATTTAAGAAATGATTATAGTAGTAGAGAAATCCCTTCCATATAAATATAGTCGCTCATCAGGTTAAAAATTGACTAGAACAATAAAATAATTAATTAATATATATATATATATATATATATATATATATATATATATATATGAAAATCCTAAATATACATAAGTGAATAATGAAAAAAAGTATATATGTGTATATATATGTATTCGGCTCGGCTTTGCACTTATTGCTGACTGTAAATGCGCCTATATATATGTATGTATATATATATATATATATGTATATATATATATATATATATATATATATATATATATATATATATATATATATATATATATATATATAATATATATATATATATATATATATATATATATATTATATATATACATGTAAACATATATATAGATATATACTTGTATTTAATTACTGTATATTCTTAAATATATTTTTACAATCCAACGAATAACTTTTTGTGTTTAAAATTTCCAAATCCCTACATGTCCTTTGATGAAGGAAATCTGGATTACCAAAGTTCAAAAGGTCTTACCTATACACTTCTACACACTTTCCCAGAAACGGCCATAAGATTCTCGCTCTTTCTCTCTCTATATCTCTCTCTCGCTCACTCTCTCGATTCATTTCACGACTTACCTTTTGGATTATTGTTATCTCATCAGCTTGGACTTCTTAATTTTTCTGTATGTATATATGCAATTGCTTATTCGTCCTTGATTTGAGCACGGAATTTCACTTTTATATGTATATATATATATATATATATATATATATATATATATATATATATATTTGAATTTTAATTTTAATTGCAACGCACGGTTGCAACACCATATGGTTGTACCTCCAACCGTGCTTTCTTCTGCTGTGATTTTTGCTACCAAGGTATCGGTTAAACTTTTGATTAATCTGCAACAAGATTATTCATCTTTCTATTTCACCAAATATATATATATATATATATATTATATATATATATGTTATTGTATGTTACGTATTCGCATGTCTATAATGGCATATATAAGCCCTCAGTATTTAGATATATGTTGGCTTTGAAGAGTACTATTGACCTTGGAATGTGTTTCTTTCAAATTAATAATTTAATCATATATATATTAAGTGATGTTTCGTTGCCAACTTATTGTGGCGAGAAACACCGTTTCTAGTGGGATACGCGACACAAGTGTTCGTAAGTTTTCACACAGGGGAGTTAAGTACCTCCACCCAACAATGCCAGCATCTAGAGACTAGTTCCAGTGTAATTGCTTTCATCAATCTGGAGTAGTTTGGCCTTGCTAGCTGTTGGCGTTAAATCACTGTTGAAAACTTATAGAATTTTAAGTGAAATAAATTCACTGATCTGCAAAATCGGAAATGTTGCAATTCTAAATCTCTCAAAGGGTGTTATGCATTAGCAACACGATAAAGTGATGATTTGTTGCCATCTTAATGTGGCAGTCCCAGGAAAGGGAAGAATTCATCTGCTATTTAGCCCCTAATAAACACCGTTTCTAGTTGGCTATGCGACACAAGAGTTTTCAAATAGGGGGGGGGGGGTAAAAAGCACCTCTACCCAATAAAGCCAGCATCCAGAGGAATATTTTGCCATATAAGGACATGAAACCAAAAGTTCAGTACTTGAATTTAGACATGTAGTGGGGTATAAGAGAATTTTTCAGATGAGCCATCTTTCCATATTACAAAAACCGCACTTTCCTCTGCCGTTGATATCTTCTCCATTATGCAAACCTTCTCCATTATGTAATCCACCAAATAATGGAGACGTCTTCTCCATTATGCAATCCACCAAATATTCGAACGAAAGATATATTTTGACTTTTTGTTGCGAAACACAAATTATGCAACACTTTCACAAGGTACAAACGCCAGCGCCCTCTCCCCCTCCGTTTCATTCCCTAACTACTCCTCTGCCCCACCACTTGCAACTCTTCTATTTATCTATAACTGACAACTTTTTGACTGCCTTTATAAATTTTACATTATTCTATTTTATTTATTTGTTTCATATTTCTCATTTGTTTTTTTTATTCCTTTATTTGTTTATATTTATATGTTTATGTTTATATTTATCCTAACATGTTTATCGACCCACACTCTCTTTCTGTACCTGAGAATATACAAACGCTTAAGCATACATAAATACGCGCCGATATGCGCTGTTACAATTTTAAAATGAAGACACAAACCAACACCTAACCTAGAACAACTATGTTTCCCTACCGACCAGAAACATTATCTCCCTCTCCTTCCCTTAACATATTCTTAATTGACACCACTCCTACATCTTTCTCTCATTTTGCTTAAATGCATTTACAGATATTTACAGTAGACACATAAATGATCCCAGCCTAAATTCACAAACACATTCCCATGGCTAGCTTCAATAATACCAACTCTCCATATCTTGAAGAGTCCGATTGAACGAGCGGAAGAGCACATTAAAATTATCCAAAGCTCTGACTGCCTCCTACTACTTAATTTGCAGTGTCTGTTTACCACTTCAAACACTCTATTCATCTCTGATACTTTCGTAAACTTCCACTTTACCTCACTCCATTGATCCCCTCATCCACTCTCTCACCATCTCCACTTTCTTTAAACCCACGGGCTCCCACCTCTACCTCAACTTTTCCTCCTCCCATCCCTCTCACACCAAACTGGTCATCCCCTACTCCTAGTTCCTCCGCTTCCGACGCCTGTGCAGCCGGGACCAGAATTTAACACTCATCCCAATATCTGGCCCTCTTGTTCATGAGTCGTGGACACCCCTGTCCAAACCGCCCTTACTCGCGCCCGTGAATTCGATCGCACTACCACTCTCTCCCCTTCCCTACACCGATCCCCAATTACATCCCTTTCCGCCTCCTTTCTAAACTCCACCCTACCCCTCTACTCTACCCCTCCACCCTACTCCTTCGGACCTTCCGTCTCCCCAGCTAGGTCCCATGAACCTCTCTATTTTCTCCAACCCACAATTGCCCTCCTTCAAACGAGCCCGTAACCTACGCGACCTACTAGTCCGCTACTCCTTTCTCCCATACATTCCAACACACCCTGGATCCTTCTTTTGCTCCAGACGCCGTTGCCACATATGCCTTTTAATCACCAACTCCCTCACTGGATCCAAACAACACATCTACATTAGGAACTATTCCTACATTTCTTCAAGCCTCATTTATTGCATTAGGTTCAATCTTTGCAATAAAACTTAGGTTGGTCAGAAGGGCCGCCGGCTAGGCGACCTGTTTACCGAACGCCTACAAGATGTTTGTCTACGTAAGAACAATTCCGTCGTCTGTTATTTTCACATGGTCGAATAATCTAGCTCAGATCTCACCGTCTTCGGCTAGCAGTACACCATGGATCAACCAACACGTTGTAAACAAATGGAACAGCGTTCCATTTTCGCTCTTCGTACTCAAACTCCTTTTGGACTCAACACAATTCCCGCGTCTCAGTGACTTTACCTACACACCCATTTCTATAAAGAATATTTTATTCAATCTTTTTTATTCGTTTATTTTTTATAATTAAAAAAACAATATATATACACAGCGAGTGTGACAGTGACATAGATAGACACACACACGCACCCATACACATGTGCACACGCACGCACAGACTCAACGCACATACGCATGCGCACATATACACGCACGTACATGCACATATATATATATATATAGGCACGTATATACACATCCTCGGCACTCAGAGATCCTTCACATATACACATGCCCACACGAACACACGCAGACACACACACACGCATATATACACAGCAAGAAATACAGTGATACAGAGAGATACACACACGCACCCATACACATGTGCACACACATACATATACACATTCCACTGCGTCTACGCCCACATGCCAACACATACGCACACAGACAACCACTTCTCCCCATTCCCACAACCACACCCACCCATTCTCGCACTCTCTTCAGACTGTCTCTGCTTCTAACTCACTACTGACCTACCATCTACGCACACATGCAAACACACATACATCTGTCACTATAGTTTGCTGACCTCACAGGGCGACTTTAACACACACTCACACACACATACAGACTACGCACACAAACACAAACACACTTACATCAGCGTGTACCATCATTTGGTACAAACGTAGATGAAAGCGTTAACCTGAAGTAACTTACCCATAACAAAAATTTTAATGGGGTTTCAAACAGTACCATGTGCAGGTTGATACATCACAACTGTATTTTTCAAGTTGTTGGTGAAGCCAGAATCATCACAAGCTGAATCGAATGCAGAAACAATAGATTTCAAGCCTGTTTCAGTGTAACTGACTAGATCGCAATCTTTAGCGTATAAGAGTTCCTTAATGAGTGAAGTAAAAACCCGCGTTTTGATTTTCAACCTGGTCATTCACTTTTGTTCGGTATTTTATGAAAAATACCCACCTAGGAGTTTTGAAAAACTTGTGACTGCACAGCAGCAAATTATATCTCAAAGGAGGTCGCTGCATCAAGGTCTCCTTGGTTTACCACATTTTCCACGGCAAAAGATTCAGAAAGCCTATCACCAAAATTAACTTTAGCTTTCATATCTCGATGCAAAACTCTGTTCATATTTACAATTTTTTATGGGCATGCTATTCGCCTTGGAATTAGCCACAAAGCATTTCGATTGATAGTATTAAACGCTATATCTGGAACTATGAAGGAATTTAAACGTTCTAACATGATAGAGGCATGTACCTTTCCAATTACAAACAAAAGCCAAGTCCCACGGAAATTGTCACACAGATCCTTTGGCGTCGATTTATACAAGGAGGCTAAAATAACATCAAACCAGTCTTGAGACACCTACTATGTTCTCGAACAGTGACAATTTAATATATTTAAGAGTAATATTTTGTCACCCTCATATTCAAGACCTCTGCACAGATTGCATCAGGACATGGAGGCTTATTGTTAATCAGCTTATTTACAGCTAAATATATGTCATTTACAGTTGTATCAAATGTCCTATTCTCTATAGCTGAAAGTTATTCGATTTTTTTATCATCTTCATGTCAACGGCTGGTGGTCTATTCAAAAGTGCAGAGAAATGTTCTAACCAAAGTTTTTGAATAGAAGCAGTGTCAGTCAAAAGTAAACGTCTATTTGCTGTTCTCACTGGCGCTATT
>NC_043007.1:45993415-46035915 GCF_006345805.1 Octopus sinensis | reverse complement strand
CCAGTGTATGTAGGTCCCAACTCTGGCGTGTCTGTGAATATATTCCTTCTTAGCCAGGACTGAGAAGCCAAAGATAATATGATTTATTGTTTCTTGTCCATCTCCACATATTCTGCAGTTACTTGTTATATTTCTTTTCATTACATGTTTTTGGTAATTTCTGGTGGGGAGGTTTTGGTCTTGTGCTGAAATTAAAAATCCCTCTGTCTCTGCTTTGAGTCCTGAGCTTCTCAACCATTGCTGGGATTTTTCTTTGTCTATTTCTTTTGCGTTTAGTTTAGTCCAGTATTTACCATGAAGGGGCTTATCTTGCCATCGTTTTATCATGGTTCGTTGCTGTTCTATTTTTAGTTTGGATTTCATTTGTTTTATAGCTTTTGTTGTTTCTTCATCTTCTTCTTCTTCTTCTTCTTCTTCTTCTTCTTCTTCTTCTTCATATTTATTAGGTGGTATGATTTCTTGTTTGTATTTGTCAGCTTCTTTAAATACTGAGAACAGTTTTTCGTTTTGCTCGTGTTTTGCCGCTATTTGTATCAGTTATTATTATTATTATTATTATTATTATTATTATTATTATTATTATTATTATTATTATTATTATTATTATTATCATCAAGGCGGTTAACTGACTTAATCGATAGCGCACAGGAAGAAATGCTCGTCGTTACTTTCTCGTCGTTACTTTCTGAATTCAAATTCTGCCGAAGTCTACTTTACTCTTCATCCTTCGGGGTCGATAAAATCAATACCAGTTGGACACTGGGGTCGAAGTAATCCACTCATCCATCCCCCAAAATAAGGAGTTTTGATGGTCTCTCACTCAGCTGCGTCCCACACATAATAATCAAGGGCGTTGCAGTCTGCGGAGTTAGGTGGCCACATATTAGGAGTGATGTGATCGCAGAAATTGTCTGACAGCCATCTTCAGCTACACAAATAAATAAATTCTTTCTCAAATATTTTAATAGAACAAGTAGATGGAAGAAATTCGTGTTGTCGCTATTGTAACTAAGAATAGGCTACACTTCCAAGAATCACATGAAGCCTATTGGGAGTCACGATGTTGTAAGTGATAGTAATTTATTTCTAATTCATTTATCTCTTTATTAACTACTATATCTAAGACTAAAAGAGTGTGTCTATTTTGAATAAATGACAAGGATGAGTTGACACCTCATGGTAAGCTATGGTCATAAATATTATCATATCTATTATTTTTCCTCAGGGAGGAAAGAAGGCATTAGGAGCAGTCTGTTGAATATAAGTAACTGTCTATAAAGCGAGGCTGGGTGGAGGAAGACTTTAAAACATGATGTTAATTACCAGTTAAAGGGGCAAGACGCCAAGAAACCTGAGATGTTAATACCGAAGAAATTTTGTTATACTGTATAAAAACAAAATTTAAGATTTTCAAAAATGATATCATAACTAAAATAGATAAAATGTGTGTATATATCAATTATAAACATTAACAAGAAAACATTAATAGAATCAGTTTAATATTGATTCATGTACTTAATTAATTACTTATTAGGTATCTTTTATAAAGACTGCTCAGGGCATTTACTTATGGAATAATTGGAAAGATATACGTGCTACCTATTAATTTTAAGCCATGAATCGGAGAAAAGTGAAGATGCAGACAGCTACACATACATTTATATGTGCATATATGTACATATACACATGCACAAATATTTACAGGTTTATATGGATCTAGTATAACCATCTCGCATTTAAGAACAATATTACACACACAAAACCTGCTGATGCTGAGATTAATTTAAATGATACTAGAGTTGAAAGAAGTATAAATAACAACAGCAATAATAAAAATAACGCAGATGTTAGTAGTAGTAGTAGTAGTAGTAGTAGTAGTAGTCATCATCATTGTTCGACCGTGGTCGAGACAATGGAATTTACCATGCTACGCCAGACTTCACGTTCCATCATGGCATTACGGAGGTCCTGTTGCTGGATGCCTGTATCCCTGGAGATTACATCAGGGTAGGAGAATGTGCACCATCTGGTTTTGTGAGTAGTAGTAGTAGTAGTAGTAGTAGTAGTAGTAGTAGTAGTAGTAGTAGTAGTAGTAGTAGTTGTAGTATTAGTAGTAGTTGTTGTTGTTGCTGTTGTGATTACTAATTCCACTGAATAGAGCTAGAACTGAACGCTTCATGACGAAAATATATTATAAATTATATTATTAACAATTTGCTTAGAAGAGTATGAACACTATTCAGTGTCGTGTGTGTGTGTTTGTATGTGTGTGTTTGTATGTGTGCGCGCGTGCGTGCGTGTAGCCGTGTGTACTTACTTGCGTGCGTCTATGTGTTTGTGTGTGTTTTGAGCACATTTAAGAGAGTTTACGATCTTGCTCTGCAAATCTTTAAAAGCCCTAAGTATTAATATATAACTCATAATTATTCGTGTTTTAGTGTTAATTCCCCTAACAAGTGGAAACGTTAAATGCGATGTTTTAAAGCGTTAGATAGTAATATAATATTCTATCCGAAGCTTTGAATACAAGTTGGTCTGTAGAGTACTGCAGTGATCTATTCACGTAAACTTGCGTGCCAGGAATATATGCCAGTGTCATTTTGGTATGCATCATTAACACTGCAATCTCGACGGCAATAGATACAACGTTAATGCTGTGAGAAAGAATATTTAATTTATATGTCTTCCATGATTGATTGTGTGTTTTTCATATGATCCCATATTTGAAGACTTAGTCATTCGTGTATAAATGTGATTTTAAAATACATGACTAGATCACACACTTAGAACAGCCTTGCCGCTTATATCATTATAAATTCATACGAAGATAGCCTCTACAACTATTTAATAACATTTACAACACTCTTCAACAACTACCAAATTAACGACTTACAGTTTACAGTGGACGTTCTCGTAAAGATACGCGATTCCAGAGTCACAACTGGTATATTTTACATATATAAAAACCACATACTTTAATAACTGAACTTCTACTTTTGCCATCCTTTACACATCAAAAGGAACATTCCATACAGTACAGTAAAACGATTCTGTGCAGTGATAGCTGATCCGAAAATACGTTGAATGCAACGAACTCAAAGACATCCTAAAAATACAGAAATACGAAAATTGATATTACAAAGGCGATAAATTTGGATATCCCCCAACAGAAGAAACTAAAGGCAAAAGGTAATATTTAAAGCAAAGTAATAAACGCAGAGAGCCACTGAAATTGCAAAAGTTATGGACACTATTTTACAAAGTTAACGCATTCAAGTACTGTACTTTTGTCGGAAATGTGTTTAGAGTGAAATAATCAAAAGGTAGTACTTGAATACTCTATCGTTCTCCAAGCGTATCATTTCTGTATGAGATTAACTGAACTTGGGGCGAGTGTATGTTTACATTGTAAATCCGATTTGGATCCTTTGGATTTCATTCATATCTTATAATCACGACGACATGCATTCTTGCTTAAAGCTATTACAAATCACCTTTCCAAACGTCGACTGTATATATGATATATATGTAGGTGTGTATTTGGATTGGTGGATGAATGTTGTGTGTGTGTGTGTGTGTGTGTGTGTGTGTGTATCCCTCTGACGAAATCCTCAAACATTCACTAGACACATACATACTTACACACATGCATATACAGAGAGGAAGAAAGATAAGTGACTTCAAAATACCAAAATTGACATCATGAAATGTCATTAACTTCGAAGAACTATGTAAGTGCTGACCATAAAATTATAATAAAAGCACTCTAAAAGAAGAAAAAAGATCTCTTTTCTGTCATTCTTTCTTTCCCCACCTTTCCTTTCTACTTTCTTTTCTCCTTCTCACTTTCCTCTTCTCCTTTCAGGTTTCCTTTTCTTTCTTTCCTTCTTTCCCCTTTTCTTTATTCCATCACCCAGGTCTTCACCACAGTGGCATTCACATAGAAGTGCACACACAAGTGCACACACAAGTGCACACATAAGAACGTACACTTATGTACACACGCTTATATATATATATATACATATATATATATATATATATATGTATATATATTTCTTCGGTAAATCAGAAAGAGAAAGACACTCTAGACCAGTAAAGTATAAGAAGATAGATATGACCGGTCTATGGGTTACTCTGGGTTTCACGTCCATTAAGTGCTTAGTTTTACAGCGTTTGTTCAGGCTCTAAAATCCTTTGCCGCTGGACTCTCTGGCAAGTAGCCTCTCTAGAGAATGGAGGAGGATAAGACATCGTTGCTCTGTGAGAAACAAGGGATTAGCCTCCTTTGACCGCTATAATTGACCATGAGAAATCCAAGGCAACCCCGTAGACCGGCCACTTCTATCACACTCTCCATATATATATATATATATATATATATATCCCTATATATATATATATATCCATATTATTCACATTTTATTCACATTATCCATTACCCACTAACGCAACCTATGGCCCCCTGCCCTAGGTTTATACCAATATTACCAACAAAATAATATTCGGTATACTGAGATGATTTCAAAATGCAACAGCTACCTAACGGTGTATCTTTTCTATCCTTCGGATGAGATTTTGCTTAATACAATGATATAAATTAATCTAATTTAATCTTTGGGCAAAATGGAAACAGCTGTAAGAGAATATGTTAGATTTTTATGTAGTTAATAATTTACGTTAATGCTACATCTCTAGTTTATAAATTTTCTTTTGAATATTTAGAAACCAGGATTTATAGTTAGACCTATTATTTTATGAATATTACTATTCAAGAAAATACTGGACAATGAACCAGTAATGCATTGGATATTACTATCTCTTAATGAGGCTGTTTTAACTTCTAATTAAATATATGTATAATAACCGCATATATCGGTTGTAGCCTATCTTCATCTAAATACACACATATATTTTTAGTCTCTTACTTGTCTCAGTCATTTGATTGCGGTCATGCTGGAGCACCACTTTAAAGGCTTTTAAGTTGAACAAATCGACCGCGGGCCTTATTCTTTGTAAGCCTTGTACATATACTATTGATCTCTTAGGCCAAACTGCTAAATTACAGAGGCGTAAGCACACCACCATTGGTTGTCAAGCGATGATGAGGGACAAACACAGACACACACGCACACGTGAATATATACCCACACATATATATATATCTATATATAACGGGCTTCCTTCAGTTTCCATCGACGAAATCCACTCACAAGGCTTTGGCCGGCCGGAGGTTATAGTAAAAGACACTTGCCCAAGCTACTACGGAGTGAGACTGAACCCAGTACCATGTGGTTTGGATACAAGCTTCATACCACATACCCATGCCTGCGCCTATGATATAGATAACAAAAGATCATTCTCATCCCTTCTGATATAAAATGGCAAACAATTCTATAACAAAAATCACGTCTGATGAGTCTCTGAAGAGAATGAGATGAAGGTGGTAATAAATAATTATGCAAATTTCTGAAAACCTCCCTTTTCTTAATATACAAAATATGTACACCACTTTAATTTCTCTCCCCCTCTTTCTTTCTCTCTCTCTCCTTCTGCATATATATATGCATACATACATACATGCATACACACATACTTACATACATTCATGCATACATACATTGCTGTATTTCCATTACCTTCTGTGAAACCCATGTGATTGTCCTTTTTGCCAGAGAGAAGTGTATATACTTGTAAATGAATCAGCTCAATATAACTGAGTAAAACAAAAGCGTTAACAGTAATAGTTCAGGATCACTTACGGCTTTGACGGAAGCTATTAAAAACATAGCCCTGACGCTAGTCTTTTTGAAAGATATTTTGAAATGGAGCAGGCTATTTAAGTAGATACATATATATCGTTGTGAAGATTGTGAATATGTACAGTTTTCGTAGAAAATCCAATGAAAGGAAGTGGACAGAATCGATTGAGATTACAGTTTAATTAATTAATTTTAACGACTATGTGTTGTTTTGGACGGAATATTTACATGTTGGGAAGTTAGATATTCCTACAGTTGTGTGAGACTAATGAGGAATGGGATTTTACATACAAAACCGGTTAGAGGCACGGCAAAGGATAAATTACTTTTTTTGCTACGAAAACTAGTTTTATGAAAGTGTTTAAAGCGACAGTGTTTCAGAAATGGTGAAAGGTTTAATTCTTCTTTTTAATCTAGTTCAATTATGGCTAATTTGATTATTGCATACTAGACAAAATATTGAGTAGAGCGATATTAAACCAGAAAGCTAATTTTGGATGGAACGTTTCCTTTTATTGCTATTAGCCTTGGCTATATAATAAGAGATGGCGATTAATAATCCCCTGCCACGAAGACCTCATAAGGAATTTTAATTTCCGACTATTATGATTTATTTTATGTTAATGTAAGTCACTTAAAACATTAGTCAATCCTCCATTGCCGGGACATGTTAAAACTAGCAGAATGTTAAAGTCAGTTTAATTCAATGTTTATAATCAGTTATGCAGCTATCGAGCAATTTATGCAGCTATATGAACAATTCGTATAGAAAACACGTTTGTAATGTGTTGCTAGTTATTTTGTCGCTATACTGTTATGCATTGTAATATTATATGCAAACAATTATTGTGGATCTGTAGAATGTTTAGATCATAAAAAATGCTTTGAATTATATTGTTACTTATCTTTAAGCTTTGAGCGCAAATCCCGCCAATATCCATTTTGCCATTCTATCGCAGCATCAATAAAGTAAAGAATCGCATCGATATAAACGGTCATACTCGTATGCTCAATCTGAGGCCGTATTGTCTAACTTATAAAAAACATACGAGACCAACAAGCAATGAGTTACGTTTACCTGCAGTGAGGTAAATAATTTTAAGTGGTATGCACACGTAAATGTCAGCTTATGAACAGTATTGTATAGTTTGATTTATTATATCAGATAATCTTTATTGAAATAGCAATTTTAATCTATTTACGACGTCTAAATAACTGTGGATTCAATGAAATTCCTTTACCAACAAACTAAACTCCGATATTTTTATAATATACTATAGGTTTAATCCGTAAATACAACCAGAAACACATTTCTGCCAAATATAGCAGATTGTAGATTGTTTGGGCAAGGTTACCTTCATCACAAATTATGGAGTCCTGCAAATTGGAGTCATTCATCAAATTGTTTGACATAACAAATTGCTCCAATGCCCTAATGTCAGAGAACGACAAATAGAAAAACGATGGCTTTATTCCCTTTCTCGAAACAACTACTTGAAGTAATGATTTTACTCATTAGATTTATTCTTCTAACGCGTCCAATCTATAACCCAACTTTCTTATATTATGTGTCTAATGGCACAAAAGCTCCACATTGTCCACAATCGATACCTATTAAAGCAATCTGTCATTTTAATTGCTTAACGCGTATTCCGAATATAGCAAATGGCCATCAATCATTTGATAACGTTTGAAATTTCATTTCATACCAAGTTACATCTCTTGAGTACAGAAAGTTACTGCTTTAAAATATCACAGCTAATGAAACTGAGTCGGATTTCTCTTAAGCAATTTTAGCTGGCTGCAGATCAAAACAAGTTTAAATCCATCTCGTCAGGATAACAAAGTTTTGGTTCGCTCTACCATTTGGATACAGTGACCAATGATTTTGATTTCAATATTTTTGCATTACACGTATGTAGCAGCGTATGGTTTATATATAAAAACAAAAAAAGGAATATGGATTAAGTTTCAAAATGTCATCTTCTGAGTTAATAAACCGGGAATTCAAACTGATTCACTGAGTCTAGAAGCAGTTCATATGCGCAGATTATTGCTAATATAATTGTCATAACACTCAAAGTTCTAAGCGCGGGCAGTTGCCAAGTTGTTCAACTCCTTATTGGAATTGATTGATGCTCTCGGTCAGAATAAGACTTAGGGTTTCTGTAATTTATAAATAAGACGAAATTAACTTTGCTTATTATCATGGCATTATTCCAGTTTCTCCGTTGAGATACCCCTCAGCTCCCAGTAAAATATATCAAACTTGATATGAAAAGGTACACTGCATAAGGATGTGAAATAACAACTGGTTATCTTTCGCTCCGTTAACAACACTCAATTAGACTCTATTTCACATGAGTATTAAAACATTAAAAAGGAGAAATCTTTAGCCATGTACTTAGCTGTGGGACATTCTTTTGTAATATTCTTGTCGCAAAAGATAGTTTTCGTTGTCTGGGAGAATTGTTCGCTATTATATCAAATTCTGTTATAAACAACACAATGTTTTTTAATCGCTAAATATTAACGTGATTTTGTGTGGATGCGGAGATCAATAACTTCTAGAAGTAACCAAAATTCCGGCAATGTTTTGTAGTATTGCAATTCTTTTTAGTGAAGTTGTTCTAAGACATGTTTGCTAAATGAAGCGATCTGTTGCTGGGATATTAAATTAGAGGCAGTGATACGTAATAGCACTGCTTGATAGCTGAAACACAAGGCATATTATAACGAACATATATTTGGTTCTCATATTCCCCACATAGTGTTTTCTTTTATCGTCCACATGAGCATATCCGTCTATACCTGAGAATATTCATGCAGATATCCACATACGCCTATGTGATTGTGTGCATGTATACATATGCTTATACATATATATATATATATATATATAATATATATATATATATATATATATATATATATATATATATTATATATATATAATATATATATATATATATATATACACACACATAAGTGCACAAACACACACACATATAGTAGAATTTATATATATTATTTAAAACCATAGTTTATACACAAATTCAAAAATGTACATCCACGCACTCATATATCTAGTATACACACAAACACGCTCTCTCTCTCTGTCTCTCTGTCTCTCTCTCTCTCTCTCTCTCTATCGCACACGCACACACATACAGACACACGCACACACTACAGCTCTGCACACACAAACACAATGGTCAAGTTTGTTCTCTCTTGCTTTCAAAAGCCACATTCCTTACCAAGTCGCACTAGACACCAGCTTTCTCTCAAGCTTAAGAAAATTTTCCGTCTAATGTTTTTAATGCATCTGGTGTCGCTGATATTACCACTAATATCACTATGTGACCAACCTTGACCAATAGCAGCCATCTTAGACTTCCAGTTGCTATCACGAACCTCCTGTACTTCTTTATTCTGTAATCTGGTCCTAAAAGAGCCGGATTTCTGTTACAAGCTTTCAAAAGTCGTATGGAGTGGAATCAATATGTTTTCAATAGAAATGATGATGATGATGATGATGATGATGATGATGATGATGATGATGATGATGATAATGATAAATTCAAATTTTGACACAAAACCAACAATTTGGAGGCAAGAGGTAATTCCATTACAGTGAGCACTGTACTCGAATGTTATCTATTTTATCGACCCCGAAAGGATGAAATACAAAGTGGCCTATGGCGAAATTTTTATTTTTGATTTTGGTTTTTGTTTTCCACACACGTCCATATACATATCTCGTACTTTCTCTCACACACATTCATACATATCTACCACACACATGCATACATACATTCCCATATCCTAGGATGCAGAAGAAACGCCTTGCCCACAGTGACAGATACACACCTGTGCATGCATACGCACACATAGGTAAATAATAGGCAAGCGCATTTATACAAACGCATGCACACACACCCGTACACACGTACTCACACACACTTACGCGCACATGCACAGAAACGTACGTAAACACACATCATTAGTCACGCAATCAAGCATCTACCGCATGAACCCATGCCTGTCCACAGCTAAAATCTCCCTACTACTACTAACCTTTTCGCTTCACTACCTCACCCATACATCACTCTTTATAAACACAGACACGAACATCCATACTACATATCCTCCCTAATATATAAACATGTTACTCGCAATCCGTACAAATACACATAAACATATATATACATTCACAATTAGACCCCATATACACACACACAAGCAGTCTTTCTCTCTCCCTTTCTCTCTCTCTCTCTCTCTCTCTCTCTTTCTCACACATGCATACAGATACCCATACATTACGGCTCTTGCATACACAAATACAATAGCCAAGTTTGTACACTCCGGCCTTCAAAAGTCACATTCTCTATCTCCCTCCAACTTCCGTGACTTATTATTCGGCCATACAACGAATGTGTATTTCTCTGACCAGCTGATGCTTCCTCATTTCCCTCCTTACTGAACGTTTTCTTCTTTCCAACGAAGAGTCATGCTTGAAACCTCACTCCTGCTTTTTTTCCCATTTAAAACCTTCACTAAGCGTCAATCTCATATACTTACTATGTACGTCCAATTGGCTTTTGTTGTTATTTGTTTATTTGGTTTACCTGTATATCGATATATCATTTGCTTTCTACTGCAGGAAGAGGGCTCGAAATAGGTGTGAGGTAATTTTCGATCGCATGCAGCCCCAAGGATTCATCGGTATACATTTTATTGAACCTTAAATGATAAAAAGTTAAGACCCCAAAATTGAAACCCAGAAGAAAAGCAGCAAATATTTTGTCCGGCATGCTATCGCTTATGCTAGCTCGACGCCATCATTTATCTGTATGCGTTCGTGTGTGTGTGTGTGTGAGTGTATAAGTATGCACTCGTATGTATATAAGTATGTATTTATGTACGTATCCATGCGTGTAAGTTAATATGTATGGTATTTTATCTCCTCAGTAACTGCCGTGAATTTGTCTTCATGAGGTAAAATATGTGACATATTTTAACTCGCCTAAATTTCGTTTCTTCCTACTTACTGAGTGGCACTAATGCTGCAGTTTTTCTCCGACCAGGCGGTTCACTAGCACAGCACTGTTTTTATCTAAAGCTAGGGCATCGAATCTTCGGTATTTCCCATTGAGAAAGGTTAAAGAGTCATAAATATGCTCCTTGACATGCGCTACATGGAAATACTGGGCATATATGGTGTTCTTACTCTGTTAACAGGAGAGAGAATTTGGTTCTCAATGGTTTAAATATCATAGTAGTAGAGTCGCCAGGGTAGAATACCACGTGCCATTTGTTTCGTCTCTCTTCACTGTGTCGTATCTGCGTCCCGCCAAGACCAACGTTATCTTTCAGCTTTTTGCAGTGGATACAAGAAGTAACAATTAAGTTTCATGGTTAAGCAAAAATTTGAAAGCTACGCACTATAATGCCCTACTGAGTCTACTGCGACATTAAGCGTCCAGACCACCATGCCTGCAACGAAATTAAGGCCAAGTAGTATCCTATATCAGGCTTGCTATTCTGGGTATGCTATACCAAGTGAAATGTTGAGACAGAACCAGGCTGCAATACACACACAAACACATAGATACGTACACACATAGCTACATAAATGCATGCATACCTACACACATGGATACACTCATACATATGCGTGTGGGATTTTATATATATATATATCTAAGGCAAATAATTCACGAAAAAATAATTTGCGATGATACCATTCTCTGTTATTATCTAGTGTAGTTATTACCAGCGTATTTTGGCGATTTAAATAAGAGTTTTTACTGTTAATTTGAGCAGGTAGACATACTGAGTATGTCCCTTGATCCCTTGATTACTTTTTAAGCCTTCATATATATATATATATATATATATATAAATATATATATATTATATATATATATATCAATAATAATTAAGGGTAAAATCAATTAGTTATTAATTAATTTCACCAAGTAGTGTTCAGTATGTAAAAGGACCATTCAAGGCGTATTCAAAATATTATTTTATATAATTAAGGGCTCAGTAAAATAATTATTTTACTAAGCCCTTAATTATATAATATATATATATATATATATATATATATATATATATATATATATATATATATATATATATATATATATATAAATATATATATATATATATATATCAATAATAATTAAGGGTAAAATCAATTAGTTATTAATTAATTTCACCAAGTAGTGTTCAGTATGTAAAAGGACCATTCAAGGCGTATTCAAAATATTATTTTATATAATTAAGGGCTCAGTAAAATAATTATTTTACTAAGCCCTTAATTATATAATATATATATATATATATATATATATATATATTATATATATATATATATATTATATATATATATATATAAATATATATGTGTGTGTGTGTGTGGTGTGTGTGTGTGTGTACATATATATTAGTTCATCCCATAGATAATGCCGTTTTTATGGTCTTATTTTTCAAAATTAAGATTAAAAAAACGTTCTTTTTTAATCTAAAATATACTCTACTTTATTTTCTACAATGCTCTGCCATCTATCTCGTAGACTTACAAGGCCCCTATTCCAAAATTCAGTTGGTGCTGACGAAAAATCCTCCTCCACTACTGTTCTGACCTCGTCACCAGTTACCAGATACATTCGTGAGACGTGACAGAAAAAAAAAGCACACATTCACTATCTGAGCGCGATCAGACTTGGAAAGTTTGTGAGGAAAACATTGACCCAATTTGCTGACTTTTCCGATGACATGCAGGTATCGATGAATGGTTGAATGACCAAATCCAAGCATCTGTCTTAGTTCCTCAACAGTTATGATAAGATTTTATGCCGCTAGGTTTTGCAGGATGTCCTCGTCGAGTTCTACAGATCTTCCAAGAAGAGGTTCATCTTCTAGGCTGTAGTTTCCAGCTCGGAATTTCTAGAAACCACCGTTCATACCGACTTATACTCATTGTCCAATTTCCATACACCTCGCACTTTCCCATGCCTTGTTGCCTTTATTGAACTCATGAAGCAAAATATGGCGGATATGTTCCTCACTCAATTCCATTATAGCTTTGAAAAAATTGTGAAAACCGAAGGCAGTTTTCCTTTGCCTGGTCGCTGTACCCAAACAGGTTGTTTGATGGACAAGGTTGAACTGCATGAGGACAGATACATTCTTCTTTGGTAGAGCTCTCATTGCTTTATTCATGTTTACCTTGGAATTGAAATTGAGAGTGGAGAGGGAAGTGCAGTCGTCGAGTGGGGTTAATGAAAGGTGAGTGAAAGTTGCAAAAATGGCAAATGATGACCTGTGAGCCGGACAGAAGGAATTGGGGAGGGCACTTGCTCCTGTGGTTTCAGGGATATCTCGGACAGTGGGGTTTCTCGACTATCCTTCCAGGCCTTCTTGTATCAGGAGAGCAACGTCTCTATCAACTTCGCCACCACTTGTTTTTAAACCTTTGTTTCCTTTGCATATGTCCCTTCTTGTTCGGTGAAACCGTGTATGCATACTTTCTTTCTGTTCTTTTTTTATTCATTTTATTATTTGTAAACCCCCACACTTTATCTCAGTATTTGTGGCAAATAAATGTGGCGTAAACCGAGGAGAGGCGTTTGGCACCTCGTGTACCGTCAAGCGCTCACAGCCCTCAGCCAGGCCTGCAATGCAGTCGGTGGTAGTTCCTCTCTAGCGTTCTATAAACGGCTAGTGGAGGGAAAGTGCGACGACGTTCTCGAGGAAACTCTGGGTGTCGATGAAGATCGACTAACCGGTCTGTTTCGGAGAACTTTCGGGCAGGGGCTTATAGATAACTTTCAGAAATCCCTTGTCTAGCAATGCTACCGAGGGGCGCTATTTGTACGCAATAAACATTTCAGGCACGGAAGTGCCATCAGCCGGATCTGCCCGAGTTGATCCCAAAACGATGAAACCGGTCTGCACGCCCTAGTCCAGTGACTGAGTGTTGCTGACCTGTGGGTTTAAGTTGAACACCTACTGTCTCGTGTAGGTTGGATCCGGCTATCAACTGAATCCATTGCGAAGATTGCTCCGCTGCCCTCTTTTAGCCGGATGGTGCAGGCAATTT
This sequence comes from Octopus sinensis, assembly GCF_006345805.1. NCBI lineage: Eukaryota > Metazoa > Mollusca > Cephalopoda > Octopoda > Octopodidae > Octopus > Octopus sinensis. The sequence continues at coordinate 46,022,040 of NC_043007.1, read as the reverse complement.
GTACTTGTCGAGTGGCTGTAGTGAAAGAGGTATTATGGTGGGCATGTTTCAAAGGACTTAAGACAGACACTTTCCTTTTGGCGAAGCCCTCATCAACCTTTTCTAGTTTCACTTGAAAAGGAAGTTGAAGTTAGGGAAGTGTTGCCTTGTAGCAAGTTTGTTGAAAGGTGGGTGAATGGCCAGTGTGAAAGGGCCAATTCTTAGCATGCACCTGTTGATCAGGTAGCCGTGGCTTTTGTGGGTTTTCTCCGAAGACCTTAAAGCACCTCCCCTATAGGGAGTTTAAATTTGTTTAATTTTTTATTGTTACATATATTGTTTACACGCTGTAAAACCCATTGTATTGTCCTGGCTTTGTCTTTTATGTTGTTGCATGTCATTTAATGATGTTTTATGTGAGCCCTTTTGGCTAATAAAATAATGAATTATTATCCTCATCATCATCATCATCATCGTTATTATTATTTTTTAGTTTATTATTGTTCCTTTGTATAACTAATACGAATTACGTATTTGTGAATGTAATAAAGAAAGAAACCGGTAGAGTGGTACAGAAACAAAAAAAAAACGTTCTAGGGTTCATTCTCAGTGCATGGCACCTTGGGCAAGTGTCTTCTACTATAGCCTCAGGCCGACAAAAGCCTTTGTGAGTGGATTTGGTAGACGGAATCTGAAAGAAGCCCGTCGTATATATGTATATATATATATATATATATATATATATATAATATATATATATATATATATATATATATATATGTATGTGTCTGTATATGTTTGTGTGTCTATGTTTGTATCCCCAACATCGCTTGACAACAGATGCTGGTGTGTTTACGTCCCAGTAACTTAGCGCTTCGATAGAAAAAGTACTAGGCTTCCAAAGAATAAGTCATGGGGTTGGTTTGCTTGACTGAATGCGGTGTTCCAGCATGGTCACAGTCAAATGATCGAAACAAGTAAAAGAGTAAAAGAGAAAAGAGTTATATAGAAGTGCTTTTGCTAATTCTGCCATAAATGTATGCTAAATCTTCATAAATCTTTCTACAGCCTTACAGTAATCTACCGTGACATTTGATAAATCTCCCTTCCCATCCTTTGGGACAACTATTTTTCCATATTGTTTGCTGGTATTATTAGGCAGTCTGAATTACAGGAAATTCTACGTTACACTCCTAAATGTAAAGTTCCTCCATATAAATTACTGTTTAATTGTCATTTACAGAGATTAGTCAATGCCTGAGTTTCCCTTTCACATTTATTATATCCTTAGTGAGATCGACTTTTGTTAACTTACTCATTTTTTAACATTTAATACTATAGTCCAATTCTCAAAGTCTGAACGATCGAAGTCGGAACCTCTGTAAGCATAATCTTCTGTTTGATTCTCTCAAAACAACATTTACTAAACCATTCACGAACGTTATAATTTGTATAGAAGTTTAAAAGTAATTTTTTATGATTTATTCTGGCAATAGTCAACTCTTTAATACAATTCATATTGTGTGTACTCAGCCAGGAAATGAAATTGGAAACATGTCGTATATTTGATTTTTTTTTCTTTATTTAACACATTTCCCTTTGATAGAAATATACTACTGCAGCCCATTAATTTATTCTCTTTACCTGTTGTATATAAATGATTTGTTGAAGCATTACATTTACTTACAATTTTAAGTTTTCCCACTGTGTAAGTAAACAATAGTTAATTCTAAACTACAGATAATGGTGTGTTTGTCATACAATGTACATTATGAATACTGGTAACTTACTTTGAAAACTCACCAGCGCTGTTTATATTTAAATTATAGAGTTCATATATAATATAGACCAAATAACAGAAGTTTGATATAAACTGCTACACTGTCTGTACCACATACAGAACTGTTTTCTAACAAAACAATGTTCTGTTTAGCACCAGCATTCTGAATTATATCTTAGCCAACTCCATGGAAATCTAGGACAGTCATAACAGCTTCACGTCAAAGATAAACAGGAAGTCTGTTGATACCTAACATTATAATAAACATATACATATATACACATGTATGTATGTATGTGTATGTGTGTGTGTATGTATGTATGTATCTATGTATGTATATCCTTTTGTTCTTTCATGCGTTTCAACCCAAAGACTGAATGATGGAAACCGCCAGTATTATCACCGTTTTCACTGAGAGTTCCATATTGCTTTGAATTTCTTTCCATGGTGTAGGTTTATCAAAGGCCTCGGATAGGAGGTCAAGTTTTTACTTGAAATCATCTGATTCAGTCCATGTTGATCTCTCAGATTTTGGCGATGATATTAAATAGCTGTGGTCCTTTGAATCCCAGGCTACTACAGTACCTAATCCTCGCTCAAGACTGGATGGATGATTTATTTGGAACCGTCAAGTACGGGAGCCGATATAACTCTCGATGCCAAAGTTGGGTAGCATCCGCTCTAGGATCTGTCATATGTAAATCATCGCAGATCGCCCTTGTCTTCGCTCCAGGAAGTAGAGTCGTAACCCTTTTGGTCTCTCCCAACAGCTCAACTTTCTGTGATGTAATATTCCTCGCGTAACACAGTTGAACTGCCTCAAGTCACTCTATTAATTCGACACACAAGGTTGACGACAGTTGAGAGCAGTAGACCAGGCGGCTACAGACAAAAGTCTGTTTATTATGTAGGCAGTCATCGTAATTGTAATAATGCCTTGTTGTTGAGAGAGGCTCTCTTTCTTTCCTGATGAGAAGATTGCATCTTACACCGTTTATCCCTTTGGAATAAAACCATGTTGTCTTCGAAATATATGTCGAAAGTAAAAGAATTTTATTAATATCTTCGTTCAACTCGATTTATTTACCTATTCGTATATATATATATATATATATATATATATATATATATATATATATATATATATATATATAATATATATATATATGTGTGTGTGTGTATATATGTATGTATGTATATCTGTATGTATGTATGTATGTATGTATGTATGTATGTATGTATGTATGTATGTATGTATGTATGTATGCATATTTATATATACATATAATCCATAAAAAACATTGCTGACATAGGATATCAAACAACACATAAGACATTGTTGCAAGACCATTCTACGGATGGCCTAATTGTATTTTTGTGCTCCCGCACATTGATTTGTGAGCATATTATTAAATACATTACAAAAATATTACAAGAATTTTATTGTAACTGTTATTTCTAAAGTAGAAATATTTACTAATCTCGGTTTTATGTACTTTCTTTGATATGATTATTTGAAAGATTTAGGAAATTAAATCAAATAGCTTATATTCTGATCCTTCACATTTCCGATCAACATTCTAAGTCACGAACTCTCTATAATTAGTAAACAGATTTCTGTAATGGAAAATACGAAAGAAGCGAATATAGAAACTAAACACAACAGAAAATATTGAACATTTTACAAGATTTCTTCTGAATACAAATATTAGTTTTTAATACCTTATTGTGATTGAAAATTTTGAGAATAGCCAAAATTTGAGAATCGCAAAGTATTGCAGCCACGTGATATTTAAGAAAAAAATTAATCTAATTTTTAGCAAACTTATTCGTCCTACTGGTATTTAGCAAAATATAATCACATTCGGGAATTATTCAAAGTCTTCATCTACCTAATGAAAAGCTTATGACAGTGTGCATATAAGAGATGATTAAACATAGTTACGTGTTCATAGTTATGTGGTCAAAAAACCACATTACTTCAAAGTAAATCACATCATTTTTGTCATTTATTTCAAGAAATTTGCAGGAGAAAGGTAATGATATTACGTCTCCTTAAAGCGGCGAGCTGCCACAAACGTTAGCACGCCGGGCGAAGTGCTTCGCAGTAGTTCGTCTGCCGTTAAGTTCTGAGTTCAAATACCGCCGGGGTCGACTTTGCCTTTCATCCGTTCGGTGTCGATAAATCAAACACCAGTTACGCTCTGGCGTCGATATAATCGATTTAATCCGTTTGTCTGTCCTTGTTTGTCCTCTCTGTGTTTAACCCCTTGTGGGTAGTAAAGAAATAGTTATTTCGTCTGTCCTTACGTTCTGAGTTCAAATTTCATGGATGTCGACTTTGCCTTTCATCTTTTCGGGGTCGAAAGATTAAGTGTGTACAAGGGATCGATCTAATTGACTGGCCCCTTACCCAAATATTTCGTGCCTTGTGCCTATAGTAGAAAACAATATTTAGGGTGGCGATCTGGCAGAATGCTTAGCGGCATTTCGTCTGCCGCTACATTCTGAGTTCAAATTCCGCTGGGGTTCACTTTGCCATTCATCCTTTCGAGGTCGATTAAATAAGTACCAGTTATGCAATGTGGTCGATGTAATTGACTTACACTCATTGTCGTTGTTCGTCCCCTCTATGTTTAGCCCCCTGTGAGCAATAAAGAAATAAATATTACGTCTCCGTATGGCGGCGAGCTAGCAGAAACGTTAGCACGCCGGGCGAAATGCTTCGCGGTATTTCGTCTGAGTTCTGAGTTCAAATTCCGCCGAGGTCAACTTTGCCTTTCATCCTTTTGGGGTCGATTAAATAAGTACCAGTTACGCACTGGGGTCGATATAATCGACTTAATCCGTTTGGCTGTCCTTGTTTCTCCTCTCTGTGTTTAGGTAATAACTAAAGTAATGTTGAGGTGTACATTATTGTACAATGATTGTGGTGAAATTATTTAAGATATTAACCACAAGAAGATGTATAATACGTTCAACAGTCCAAACTTCAAATCAAAGTATAAGCGGTTTATTAGCGATTCAATGATGACACTAAATTATTGTTTTTAATAATTAGTTAATGAGTAAAAAGATTTATTTCAATCGTCTTAATTTGCTTTTTATGCTCTCTGCTTTGTATATTATGATATTGATACAAATAAGAGATTGTTAGTTTAACACTTAAACTACCAGAATACGTTACTTTATAAATAAATGAATACCCACTATTAATGAGAACAATCAAGAGTTTTTCATGTTAGTGCTATATATATATATATATATATATATATATATATATATAATATATATATATATATATATAGGACAAAATCGCATGAGATCAGGCCTGCCAATTTAAACTTTCGATAAAATTGGATATTTAATAAACGCTATTTATTGTCTGAAGAAAAAAATCAGATGGTTATAGTTAGAACGCTTCGTTAATATCAAAATGCTGTAAGCAACATTAATACACAGGATTATGTTTCTTCAAGAACGTAAACTGAATTATTTTTTGTTGATGTACAGAGAGAAATGGATACACTAATGGAGAGGAGGGTACAGTTACTGAAACCTTACAGCCTATATCCTACCTAACAGTATTATAATAGCGTAAATCTATACATTTAGTTTGTATGTGATTGTGAGAAGACTCGACTTATGGAATATCATAGTTGATAAACAAATAAGTGAAAACTTATGACCGGAATATAACCAAGGGGGCATTTAGGTAGGAAGAAAAACACATAAGACGTCATTTGTACGACTTATTTACAGTTAAGTCTATAAGAAACCTTCACTTAAATAATCAGAAGTACATGATCCTTTGTTCAGATATCCAGAGCGCCCATATCCTTTGGCAACTATACTGAGTGACAAACCCAAACTCTCTTAGATTTCCTGTGATAAATGCCATGATTTCAGACTGAGATATTTGAAAATATGACAATTTTCAAACATTGTCCTGAAATAAATGGCAGAAAGAAATCAATATAGAAGCATGAAATAAAAAGTAAAGAACACAGCCAGAAAACCGAAGTGCGGTACAGAGAGAAGCGTGCAGAAAGCATATTGTTTTCTGCAACCTGAAAAGTTCATTTGTTATTGTTTTCGTTCGTGTGTGTTAGAACCATGCCTACCATTATCATTACAGCAAGTTACTGCACAATATTTCGGTTATGACAATCTCGTCTTTTACCAATGTGTAGCACAAAATTACTTAATATATCATTGCCTTGTTTAGTGTGAATGTTTGCTAAGATTTGTTTTCTATATGTAACAGTGTGACAGACCATATAAAGAATAGCACGTTTGATTGATTCGAAATTCCATTATTCCGTCAGGTAATACATCCTAGAATAATTTTGATAGTGCATCCTAGACACTTTGAGATAGAATTATTTCCTTCTCCTTCCTTTTTCGCCACACTATATATGATAGGTTCAAACGATCATATAAAAAATACACAATATAGGAACGCTATTCTATAGCAAGCAAAATGTTATTATTCCGGACCTCACTACTCCATTGCATTGAAAATTATTAAGAAACAGCAAAGTTGAAATGTCAGGAATGTAGTAGAAAAATGCTGCGAAGAAGGAATATCTAAGCGGTCACTTGAAGTGCAAGAATCAGCAGTCCAATCTTCTGGAAATCGCAATTCACTATTTTAGAAAATTGAAGAATATCCAGTAGATGTATTTCGATATGCTGTGTCTTTAAAATGGATGGCTACGGCTGAATGTAATTGAATTGTGTGCTGCATAATCTCGGCTGATTTAGGGCTAAACAAGGAAGTCAAAATTTAACAAGACATTTCTGCCTACAAATAAGTTTTTGAAGGCAGAAACCTATCTTCTTTTTCTGCACTTTATCATAACAGCAGTAGAATTTGAACGATAACTAGTTCTGCATACTGTAAAAGTTTTGCGAATGAGAATGTCATCATGAGTAGTGGCCTGAATTTTAAGGAAGCTCATTTCCGAACAATGCACTCATGCGCACATGATTCTCAAACAGAAGAGACTAGTTCTTATTTTTCTAACTTTTATTTGCATCCGTGTTCTTTTTACAATAGGGAATCGGAGAGGTTAAATATTTTGAACTACCTAAATATTATTAGAACTGGAATCGCATTTGCTTGCCTTCCATCCCTCGCGGATTTCCAGCCCACAACCTCCATGAATTTTCCTCGGTGAGACATTGACATACAGAATACAGACGCATCTTTGCTCATCATCTTAATACATTTTTGGATTAATACTGCTTCTCAACACTGACATAATAATAGCATTAACATAAACACTAAGAATTATGCTGAAGTATTCTGGAGCATTGTATGCAAATCTATAAATCTTAAACATTCTAATTAATAGACACTCAACGAGTGATGTTTAGAGGAGGCATTTTTAGAAAAGAAATTTGAGTTAGACAAACGCAATTTTTTCACATTGTGATCCGCGCCAAATTCATACGAATTACCAAAATTTCACTCCCCTTTTAGTTGCTTTATGTAACACAGTATAACATAAAGCTCGTAATGGATCATCAAATCTTGAAAGGGAACCCTTGTTTCATCTACTTGCATTTAAAAGTAGCTTGCTTGATAGAACATATATTCGTAATATATAAAAACCTAGCTTGCAATATAGCTAGAACCGAGAATTTAAAATAATTGGATATATACGTTAGCAAGTCACATATTAACAGAGCATATTATTAACACCATATATCATATTAATTGAAAAAATATCAAATGAGAGATAATGAAAAAGCACAGTTTGGATTCACTTATTCAATTTAATATTGCAGAGAACGTTAGAAGAATGGTACAAAAATTGACGAAAGAAGAATTTTTGAAATATGACGGGACTGTCGCATTGGCATTTACATGGTATTAAAGTGATTCAAATCGCAACTGTATTGCACTGTATTGGGGATATTTCGGGCACTATCTCCCTGCATTTAAAGCACTACTGATACGTAGATATTTCATGGCACAAACACACACACAAACACACACACACACAAACACACACACACATATATATATTATATATATATATATATATATATATTTATATCTATATATATATATATATATATATATTATATAGGTATATATATATATAGGTATATATATATATATAGGTATATATATATATATATATATATAGGTATATATATATATAGGTATATATATATATAGGTATATATATAGGTATATATATATACCTAAACATATGCAGTTGGTAACACCAACTTATATGCTTCCGTTCTGCAGGTAAACTATAATCTCTTCTTTCTCTCCTAATTACTTTTCCTATAGTTTGTAAACACAAACATTTACTTAATTATAAATATGTATGTATATATAGGAACTGAGTAAGATGTATGTATATATATATATATATATATATATATATATATATATATATATGGATATATATATACATATATATATATCCATACGTATATCTATATTTATATATGTATGTACATATGTGTGTGTGTGTCTCCTGTTAGTTGTTTTTATTGCTTTTGCACAGTAACACAAAGGAATATATTTTAGTCGCCAGAGTAATTATATCGAACATGCAAGAACGAGTACTCCCTAACAATTTAAGATAACATTATTTCACAAAATATAATTAGCCATATTGTTTTTCTTTCATAAATTCAATTTTCGTGTAATTTTCGATAATTGATTTCCATTTAACGATGCAGACGGTATACGCTGTGCGGTGTGTTTCATGCTTTTCAGTAGTATCTGAACGAGATTAGTTTTGGCGACACCCACCGTGCGATGTAAATAAACTACAGTTAAATGATGATATGGAACTTTAATAGATGGTTCACTTACATTGATGACCTTTACAACATAATATAATCTTACTTGTATCCTTATAAATTATTGGAGTTCTCAAGAATCTAAGAAAATATACAGTAAACAGATGATGTCTACTTTTTTGTATTTTCTCTGACATTTTCAGAAAATGGCAGATTGTCACACATTTCGATTCCCTTTAGTCATAAAATGATTCTATAACTCTAATCTGCTAAGCCGAGCAAGATATTTTAAAGTGATTTCCAAGTCGAAATCATTGTAACCTATTCATCCTTTCAACGGTAACTCAAGTAATCATTCGTTGTGTTGGCAACATATTTGCCACAAAATCTATATCTTCCATTACCTTCAAGAAATCTAATCTTTATAGTCTGAAAGTCTAATCTTTAAAGCCGCGATAATTATTATTCGCAAATATCATAGTTATGAATGGAAAATTCTAATTTTAGATCAACGATGATTGTGATATAATAATCTGATAATTACTGACTGCAGTGACACCCCATAAAGATGTGTCGTAAGGCTATGTATGTTTCGTATTGGCTATCACGTTTTCCTCTTCACATTTGTATTTGCTTTGTCTTCTAAATACAATTTTTCAAAAGAAAATGTTGATACGAATCGTTGTTTTTACTAGTAGCAAGTTGTATTTTAAATGTTCTAATCTATTCGCTGATTAAAATGAATATTTTAGTAGTTTACAGAGTAAAATAAATACATACGATTGACTTACAATCTCGTGACAAAGTGACTCGCATTTAAACACTACGGAAAAGAGAAACGTGATCACTAACGCTAAGAATATTTCTGATTGCATTATTCATTAATCATAAAATTATTGTATTTCCGTTTTTACAATGTTGTAAATCAGGTTTGACATACTGAATTACAGAATTTTTCACCAAGATTTCGTTGTTCATTTCAATTCTTCTCATCGTCACTACTATTAATTTTCTCACCTCAAACATTATTGCCAACTACTTCTTGCTGTCATTCACGTTTCCACATCGGTTCTGTTTAAATGTTTATAACAACAATTTTCTTTGGTTGTTGTAATAATAATAATAATAATAATAATAATAATAATAATAATAATAATAAGAGCATCACAACAAATCACAGCACATACCCAAGGCACACGGAGTTGCGCTCGGTAGTGAAGTGAAAGCACGCTATAAAAATAAAACTACTGAATGATAATAATAATAATAATAATAATAATAATAATAATAATAATAATAATAGTAGTAGTAGTAGTAGTAGTAGTAGTAGTAGTAGTAGTAGTAGTAGTGGCAGCAGCAGCAGCAGCAGCAGCAGTAGTAAGGAGGGTGAAGATGATGTTGAAATCCATCCTGAATGCCAAAAATTTGATTGCCGTAATGAATATCTGGATAGTTGCGGTGGTAAGATACAGTGCCTCCATGCTCAAATGGACTAAGGAGGAAATATCAAAACTGGATAGAAGTACAGGAAAGTTGACGACTCTGCATGGGGCGCTATAACATAAAGCAAACTTAAACAGGTTGTATATAAAAAGAAAGAATGGTGGCAGTGGACTAATTAGTATAGACCATTCTATAAGGAGTCAAAGGGAGAACGCTACCCGAGTATTTGATAAATAGTGATGAAGACCTGCTACAATATGCCGCGAAAGATATGGGTGTTAATGCAGATGAAATGATGGCAAGGGAGAGTTTAACCAAAGAACTAAGGAGAAGAGAAAAGAAGACCTGCTTGAAGTAAGAATGCATGGGCAGTTTGAAAGGAATACACAAAACGTTAAGGATAATACAGCATCGTGGGCATTTCTTGAGCGAAGTGATTTGAAGCGTACCACCGAAAGCCTGATAATTGCCGCACAAGACCAGGCTCTTGCTACCAATTCAGTGGAGTATAACATCTATAAAATTTCTGACTCCCATAAATGCAGACTCTGTGGAAAGAGTAGAAAATGTGACCCACTTAGTAAGTGGATGTGAGAGCTTTGCACAAAAAGAATACAAGCGGCGCCACCATAATTAAGGAAAGTAATGGGTTGGCAACTAATTTCCCGCCGTTGTTTATTTTAATTTTGGAATTTATTGCGTTTTTAAATTTTGGAATCTATTTTTTCCGAGAATTCTATTTTTGAATCATTTTAGAATCTACTTTGTTTTTTGTTGCTTTTTTTCTAGTTAATTTTCGTTTACTTTCAGATCATTAAAATGGAATTTCAAGTTAAGAAAAACGAGCGTTTTTGAGACCTCCTTTTTGCTTTTAATCAAGGTTCTAATGCCGAAAGGCTGCTCACAACATTTGTGCTGTATATGGAGAGGGTGCCATAGCTGAAAGAACAGCTCGTGATTGGTATGCTAAGTTCAAACATGGAAATTTTGACCTCAAAGACGCATCTCGTTCTGGCCGTCCAGTTGAGTTCGATAAAGAGCGATTAAACCATTGAGACGCACGGCTGGGAAGTGCTAACACACCTGACGTACTCTCCTGATTTGAAATAATGAGAGATGAAATATCAATATTAAATTAACTAATCAGTGGAAACTACCTATAATCCAGAAAAGTAAGGAAGGTGAAGAGAAAATATTGATTCTCATCAAGGGAAGTGCTGCTTTCAACAAAAGACGCACTGCAACAAAATTTCCAACTGAAAGTTAAGAGATATACGAATATTTGAGAATAAAAACAAGATTTACAAGCAAAATATATTGTTAACATCCAATGTGAAAACATTCTACAGAGAAATAGGGAAGAAGAAAGGAACATTTGGACAGCCTCCCATGGAGGAAGATGAAAACTTTTGGAAACATATTTCGAGCAATGAAAAGACACACGATGAAAATGCATACTGGATAAGAGGCACAGAAGGATCATACAAAAATTAACCAGAACGTGTATGGGAAGATATCACAATAGCAGACTTAAGGATGCCACACAGAAATATCGGGTCCGCATGGATTGATTATAAAGGCATTTGACAGCATACCGTACTAATGGATCTTGAAATCGCTGGATATCTTCACAATTTCTCCTGTGATTTCAAACTTACCGAAGCGCATGCCAGTGTGGAATACGAAACTCCAATTAAACCACTCTAATGGAGTACTGACCGCAAACGATATTAATATGAAGTGTAGCATTTTCAAAGGTGACACGCTTTCTTCTCTAGTTTTTATTTTCACAGGTCTAATACCCCTTACAAATGAACTTAACAGGAAGAATGTGGTTATAAAATTGGCGGCAAGAGAATAAGTTATCTATTTTATATTGGTGACTTAAAACTCTATGGCAAAGAAGATAATGAGCTTGAAGGGTTACTACGTACTGTGAAAGCATTCAGTGATGACACCGGGATGCAATTTGGTCTTGATAAATGCACCGAGGCCACGTTCCAGAAAGGGAAATTGAAGACCTCACAGTCAGTGGTATAAGATGTTAACACGGTTATAAAAGAACTTGAGTAAGAAAAAACTTACAAATACCTCGGAAATAACGAGGGCTCTGGCATCTGGCATGTAAGCATGAAATAGAAGATAAGGATGGAATGTTACAGGAGAGATCGAGCAGTGCTAAAATCCGAGTTAAATGCACGTAATATGGTGCTAGCTATAAATTCCTTAGCAGTTCTGGTTGTTATTTACTGTTTCAATGTGTTGCACTGGAATATGAGCGAAACGTAGAAGATTCACAGGAAAATCCATAAGCTACCGAGTTGCAATAAGATGCATCACCCAAAGCATACACATATCATTTTTACCTTCCCAGAGCTCAAGGAGATTGAGGTTTGATCCAATTTGAAATCTCTTAAAAATCACTACAATTGGACTGGCAAAATATCGTGAAAGATCTCACGACTGGCTGCTAAAACTCATTGAAAAGCACGAGAGACGGAAGAAGTTACATTCTGTTATGAAGGAGAGCAAAAAAATTACAAGGTTGAACAGCATGATGAAAGCGAGACTTATGGTATTAAAGAAGATGAAATCAATGGCAAAGCATAAAGCGTTTGAACAATTTGTTGATAGGTGGGACGAAAAACCTCTGCATGGAAAATATGTAGCCCGTAGCAAACAAGCTGATGTAGAACATAAGTACATTCACCAGTGGGTACGGAGCTCAGGGCTTAAAGCAGAGAGCAAAGGTTTTATATTAGCTGCTCAAGATCAAAGCTTATTTACTAGGGACAACCAAGCCAATGTGATAAAAAATGGTGTAGAACCAAAGTACCGATACTGCAACAATGAGATTGAAACAGTGGACTATGTAACCTCTGGGTGTAAGATTTTAGCATCAGCAGAGAATTTTGCTCAGTTCATGACTTAAGAGAAGATACTGACTCGATATGCTTCGCACTGGCATTCAACTCAAAACATGTTTTGCAAAGCAGATATCTTAAACATATTTCATTATGATTCCTGTAAGGGACACAACTCTTTAATCTTTTCAGTCATATTAGCCAACCTCGTAAAACGGGTTATACACATATAGCTGAAGTAATTAAGAGAAACGTCGATGTTCAATATTAAAGACACATAGGTGTGAAAACATATTTTAAGAATAAATTACAGAGAAATTTGTCAATGGCCTCATCTGCACGAAAGCATTATACTGAAGCCGTATTTAATGCAGAGAGCATTAGATAAAGCTTATCAGAAATATCTAATCGCAGATGGTCCTATGCTCTTTTCAACTGCTAATCCAATATATAGCAATTCTTCAATGATTACTTCGATATACTGACGGATATCATAGGTGGAAGAATTCTAGTGATTATGAACTGTGTACGTTATTCTACTCCGTATTTTGCTGAAATACTGAAAACACTACTAATCATTGGCTGATATTGTTTTTTTTCTTCAAAATATTTCTAATTAGTTTTTAATGCTAATTGCACTTTATATGGTTGCGTCTTTTAGTAGAAATATATCCTTTATATTGTTACACGGTGGGCTTATAAAACCATTTGGTACGCAATTTTATACGACTAGATATAGATATACAGGGTCTCTGATAATGATTCCCACTTAGAAATGGAACATAATTCAGGTTATTCATTATTTTTCTCGTCGTAGAAAAATAAATAAAAGTGTTATATGTTTGCAATTTCCATTTGAGTTATTTATAAATTGAGACAACTGAAGTATTATATTGTATTTTTTATTGTAGATATTTACTACAAGTATTTATCCTATACTACATAAAGCTATCAAAACCAAATGTCTAGCGTGATTTATGAATGAAGTCAATTGTTTTTATAAGGCTCCTTTTATGGGTACATTAAATATTAATACTATAACTTAAATAGTGTGAAATACAAAAATATTCTAAAAATAAACAGAATCAATAGACAGAATCATTGCGTCAACAAATAAATATCATAGATTTGTTTAATTATTGTGTATAACACAATTTTCGTCTTTGGGTAGCAACTGCAATTTCCAAGTTGCTTACCTCCAATGAGTAGGAAAACGGTTAATATGTCCTTTTGTTACATTTATTCATTAATACATTTAACTTTGCTTTTGCCACATATATTCAAACTACAAAGAATCCCTTTCAACCCATGGCTATGATGCTCCCCAACTACTCCTGCTCATGGTCAGAGATGCGCATATTGTCAGTCATTAAGTGACATGCTCAATTGGTAAAGATCAAGCAACTGACAATCAAATATGTAGTATTAAGCAAAGTATTTGCTTTAGCGATATTTCTACATCTCAGAGTTGAATGGAAAATAGGGTCAGTTTGAAAACATTGATGTCTTGGTCAGAAAAGCGAAGCTTGAAGAGAATAATAGTTCTTTCCTTTGAGTGCTGGATAGAAGCAAACAGGAAATAAAACATAGTGACCGAAGACAACAAAAAAATAATAAAATAATAAAATAAATTAATAAAATAAATGAAATAATAAAAAAAAATAATATCGTTACAAAGTGATATCTTTGAATTGTCTATGCTATTGATTACTTCCGTTGACATAAACCACCATACCGGGGAAGAGGTGTAGAGTATTTTATAGATCCCTGTATATAACAGGTACTTAATATTATCACTATTGTACCCGCTGCGTCGGGTAAAGTTAAAGATGAAGTTTATAGCATTTGAAACGAGAAAAGTCCTGAATCTCATTACCTCGATATATTTTGCTCCATTGCCGAATGACTGCTCCAAATTCTGATCCCTACTCTATTGTACACAATTAAACTTTAGAAGAAAACCTGTAACAATTATATACAGACTATATAAGATGCCTATAGTGACTTTGCTTTATTATGAAACTAATTATATTTATCACTGACTTTGAATATTTGCAGACAAGCTGTAAACGCTAAACAACTGAGGTTGTTTTGTTTTGTTTTCTTGTTTATGTTGATGATCTATTCTGTCTCCAATGAGATGATATGTAAGGTAGTAGCGACATCAGTCAAGTGAAATTGTTTCACTTGGAACTTACAAAAAGATACTTTCAATTTCTTCCAATTTTTCAAATTTTACCGAGATTATTTTCAAAACATTTAGTTCTGTTGTGGTTGTTGCATGCTGATAAACTAAATCCCATCGATTTGGTGAAAGAATTAAAGAACTTACCAGCTGTTAAAATGTGTAACTTTGGCCAATGAAGAAGATGTACGTTGCCAACATACCGTAGGTTGGGACTGCCTGTTGGCGTGGAACACAAAACGAAAGGTTTACGTATTCGTAGATCTGCTAGAAATAGCACTCAAATCTCCTTTCAACTACATTATGGCGTCTAAAAATCAGAAAATATTACATATAATCGCAATCAGGGCGGGGAGCTGACAGAATCCTTTGCAAGCCAGACAAACTACTCAGCAGTAATTCGTCCGACTCTAGATTCTGAGCTCAAATTCCGTCGAGGTCAGCATAACCCTTCGTGCTTTCGTGGTACGTAAAATAAGTACCAATGGATTAATGATGTTGATGTAATAGATTTACACCCTCCCCCCAAAAACGTCAGGCCTTGTGCCTATAGTTGAAAAGACTATATGTAACCATAAACACAGTGTATATAGTAATAATAAACTCGTAGTCAGCGTATGATAACGTATAGTAACCATATTTTGTGTCGTTAGGAATTTACAGCCATACATTCGTGCCCGACAAATGTATAAAAAAAAACAGTAGCCTCAACCACGTTATATAAAGTTTTAAGATGTTATGGTAGAGTTTATAGAAGGTTTCGATGCTATTTATTGCAGGTTGACAAACCACGAAGATATTTTGTCTTCGATGTATTTGCTTGTTTCAATGAAAACAGACAGTTAGGACGTACGATATAGTGGACATCTTCGTTTGGTTTAAATTACATAAGTTTAACTGCTTGTAACTAGTACGTTCTTTATTTACTAATTGTAGATAAATACTTCGAATTTTTTTCCACAGATATCAAAATTGCACAAAAACAAAATTTTCTTAAAACTACGCTAGAGAACATTTTAAAATTCGAAGAAATTTAACAAGTGTCATAAACAATAAAACCTTTGCAATGCCTTGTGTACTGCACAGCACGGCAGCACACCAGCCCATATCTTTGAATAAACAAATACGTAGCACAGGAACTCATCTGCGTTTAACAATTTCAGTACCATGGATAGATCTAAGCCTGTAGTACCATTCGCATGTGTCAAACACTATGGGTTTTGATTGATTAGTATATTCTGATATTCAGGGTAGAATATATATATATATATATATATATATATATTTCATTTTTGGATTTGGTTTACAAGATTCTTTATATGAGTTCGTGTAGCATCTTCTGTTGTGGTTGTGTCTGGGGAGAGTCAGTTTCTTTTTGTGCCTTATAATGTAACACACTCGCCGGTAAAATTTCCACTTATTTCTTATTTTTATTTTCCTAAAATTTACGTTTCAGAGATTATGACACCATTCACCATCTGAAACAAGGAGGCCATCCAGAGAGTTGCAGGGAGATTCCGAAGTTGCATGGAGGCCGTCGTTTTAGCGATTTTATTGCATAAATTTCCTCTAGTATTTCATGATATATTTATGCAGTTTAAATATATCTGTTACAATGAGATGTCAGAGTTATTTTCATTTTTGCGCAATTTAGACGAGAGTTTATTCACCGTACCCTGTAAATATATATATGTATGTTCGTATATATATATATTATATATATATATATATATATATATATATATATATATATACCGGATATGGGGAATGAACTCTCGTCTAAATGACATATTTATATATATACACTCACATACGCATATATGTTCATGTATGTCATGTGTGTGTGTGTTTTTGCGGCTATATTCACTGGTATAGTAATTTCTTTCAGTAGATGGAGTTTAATAAAAAAATGTATCGTATTGAAAGATGTAATATATTTGATACGATCATTATGCACCCTTGAGAGTTGCATGGAAAAATATAATGCATTTCAATTACTAGAACATGTTAATAAATATTTCTTGAAGCTATATTTTCTTGATAATAATGGTAGTCTTCTTTACTTTACGGTGTTATATCTCAAAGTTGTTTGTTTAAAAACTGTTGAATTATGCTAGCGACAAATAGTGAATTGGAATAAATATAAAACAGAGATATGAAATAACTTTATAACAGTTTCCTCTATAAAGCAAAGAAAAAGAAAAGAAAGTATATCAATAAAAATATGATAACAGGAATTCAATATTGAAAATCAGTTTTCATAATAGCAGTCTTACAAACAATATTTGAAAGATAACTTTCATAATTAAGTAATTCGACATTGATAAAATTCTATGTACTATGCAAGCTCAACGCTACAACTAGTTCTATTTCCCACAATTGTGAAAGGCGTGCTAATTTGTTTTCAAAATAGTAATTAATTACAAGATACATTCTTTAAGAAAATTTAAATTTTATTAATTATATATGACTGCCACAATTTATAGACCCAGGATGACCACCGTTGCTACCAAGCCGACCAAGATGGCTTCTAGAGAACAACAGCAGACACAAAATTGCGTACCTCAGGAACCTTTCCACATGTACATTGCACTTACAAAAACATCCGCAGACATAAACGATGCAGAGATATACGTCCCAATGTGTGCTGTATTTCACACTCAGAGAAGTGAAACAAGTCACGTTGGAATTGCACTGTACATCTGTGAAGTTGCCAAACGACTAAACCTGTTGTCTTATTCAGACTTGGTCTCTGACACACTCACAATATGTTTAAAACAACTTAATTTGGTAATATGCACATTATATCGTTCACACGATGCTTCAAATCTTTAAGGTAAATTTGAGGAAAGCCTTTCAACTTTAAAAGAAATACTAACAAAACTATATGAATGCGCTAATGTACTTCTAATGGATGACTTGAAGCCCCACCACCAGATGGCCAGAAGGCAAATTAATCTTAAGAATGACACTGAAAGAGTGCAATGAAACAGATGCTCTGTTTGATCCCACTCAGCAAGCCATTTTCACCACTCAGAAAAATAGCATTTTAGACCAACAATTTGGGTTATATAAACAATGTCAAGATATCACAGAAAATTTACGCAGAACATAAGATGATTGAACTGACGATGTATAGTCCAAAGATAATGAAATATATATTCCACATAGATGGTCTGCAAAGACTATCCTGTCTGAAATTTTGCAAGGCTGATGGAAAGGCAATTGAAAAACAGATACTCCATAAGAAATGGGTAAAACGTTTCTCTACACATGACATTGATATGAAACTCAAAGAATTCGTCACTAGAATGCGAGATATAGGCGTTAAATCATCCTCAGAAAACAG
The DNA here is from genome assembly GCF_006345805.1 of Octopus sinensis. Taxonomy (NCBI): domain Eukaryota; kingdom Metazoa; phylum Mollusca; class Cephalopoda; order Octopoda; family Octopodidae; genus Octopus; species Octopus sinensis. Next base: position 46,003,666 of record NC_043007.1, on the reverse strand, counting down.
AGCGACTACATACAAAACATCGTTCCGCGAGACAGGAGAGTCTATATGAAACGGAGAATAGAAATCTTCAATCGCTTAAATAAGCAACTTATTGGCGGCTACAAATCCCACCTCAAAGAGTTGCTCTTGGAGATCGAAACTAAAATAATACCCTCCCATGAAAAAGAAACAGAAGAACGAGAAGGAAGGGCGGTGGAACGTATAACAATGAATCCTAAAACATTCTGTAGGTTAGTTCAAGAATTTGTCTCAGGGTCCTACAAGATAGGGCTACTGTTTGAAGAAGAAGGCTCATTGACTGAAGTCCCTATGAGGATAAGAGAAATACTAAATAAACAGTTCAAAAAATGTTACTGTTCTCTGCTGGGAAATATACAATTAAGCAAACCTGCTAAGTTCTTCAACGCCAAAAATATACATAGGAAAGAGGCAGCCATCGATTACAGTAACATAAAGGGCGAAAACGTAATATTAGCCACTGATGTGATAAAGCGAATATCGGCAACAGGCCCAGATGGATTTCCGGTTCTTTTGTTAAAGAAGTGTAAGAAATGTCTCGCTAAACAACTGGAAAAAAATGTTCAGTTTCATTGCATGTGGTAAACGTGCTAAAATGTTAAAAGAAATTACAATATGCCCTGTCCACTAAGGAGGAAGCAGATCAGACACTAAAAATTGAAGGTCTATTACTCTGATCTAAAATGTTAGCAAGGTCATGGAACTTATTGTCAAAAGAAGGTTGATCACATTCCTGGAAGAAGGGCTTCCGCTTAGGGAGGAGCAGCTTAACACATATACTACAGTATCATGACTAGGTCCCATGTGCATATAACCGAAATGGCAATACAGTGCGTACGAGTGGCGGACCGGATTCTGAGATCTTTCAGAAACAGTTTAAAGTAGACCATGCTACTCCTATGAACTTTCATTTCAGTTGTCTGTATTTCTGCTCCTAACTGTGGTCACCAAAGAGCCTCGAACGGTCAGCGAAACACGAGGCAATACAGAACCCATCCACGAAGTTTTATTCGATGCTGCGGAAGATCTACAGGGAGAGGCTAATGGAACTGAATCTCTAATCCCTTCGAAAGAGACTCGAAAGAAATGCAGTGATATAAACATAGTAGTTCCCGGAAGGTCTTGCTTCCAATAATGGGATCGGAAGTTATATTAACCACCGAAAGGGCGGGCACTGCATAGTACCAATGGTAACACGTTTTCTACATGTAGAGTAAGAACCCAGTACTGTATTGGTTAGGTTACAAGCGTCCACAAGTGCTCATCATTCTGCCAAACTACTTCAGGTGTTTGTGAGGTGTAGATATGGTGGTTTTCAAAAAAGTCCGAACGCACTCTTTAACTGAAATTCGAGATGAATCCATATCGCACCAGTAGGCACAGAGAAGAGCAGGTGTAGCCAACTCGTTACTTCTCCTGAAAGAACACAGAAAGAAAACCCAATCACACTGAAAGACGGTGTCCTAGCGCAGCCTCAGACTCCAGAAATAGACCATAGACCAGATAAAATCGGCATAATATAAAAATTATTTATATATATATATATATATATACAATTTATACATACATATATATATATATGTGTGTGTGTGTTTGTGTGTGTGTGTGTTTGTGTGTGTGTGTATGTGTGTGTACGAGTGTGTGAGTATGTGTATGTGTGTGTGTGGGTATATATGCATGCATAAATTATAATAAGGGTGCTGAATGATTACAACACGTGTTTGCAAGAAATAGACCCAAGACGGTCTATGAACCACTTAGATTATCACTCCACTGCACAAGGTTGTAAGCGCGGAAAATAGACAGCGAGGATTCATAAGATAAGTTGGATAGTCCTCAATCTATAGATTTCACGGTATGAATTATTAAAACTCCTTTTTCAATAACTCTTACTGTGACATCTATAGATTTGGGACTATCCAAATTATCTTATAAATCCTCGCTGTCAATTTTCCGCGCTTGTGTTGTGGAGTAATAATCTAAGTGATTCATAGACCATTTGGGGTCTACCTCTAGTAGACTGGTGTTGTATTCATTCAACACCCTTATTATAATTTTAATATAAATTAACCATTGTGGTATTTTTAGTATGCTGGCCACTAATAAATCATTAAATAATGATTTTAGCACGTTTACACATCTCACCATTCTGTGATATTATGATTGGCACATATATAAATGCTATTTCTAGCAAGTCATGAAACAGCGTAAACTTTTTTAAATATTCTAAGATTGGATTGTAAATTTGCTATAAGGTTGCTTCAGGTTTAACAGAAATATATGCATTTTTCTTTCTATTATTAATTTTTTACGTCTATGTCGATTACTATCAGATGTGATGAGAGAAAGAAGGTTGTGTCTTTTGCGTTCACCTGTTGTATATTCCCGCAAAATACGTTATGTTGCTTGTTGTATAACAATGAGAGTGTTATCGTTTTTAAGTATAACTGTGAAACAGAAGTGTTTGAGGTAACAAATATTGTTTTCCAAAGGTTATCTATAATTGCAAATTTAGCACAGTGTTGTTTCTGCAACACCGTCAGTTTGTAAGCCTTTCGAACGATCTGCCATGACGAAAATGGCTGAGGTTTGCCAATTACAAAGTTTTGAAGTGTTTTCACGACCACTTAATGTTTTATGTAACTGATGTTGTTTTGGATAGACTATATAACACTACTGAAGGAGTCCAAATGCAAACATTCCGAGTGAATAAAAGGTTCGAAACCTTTCATTGATGAAGGACATCTACTGCTTATAGCGATTGATAATATCTCCTTGTTGCTTGTAATCAATTAAGTAATCTTGACTATCTGAGATTTTTGTTCATACATATACACACACATGGAATTTTGAGTAATGTGGTATTATGATGCCATGCAATTCTATAATGAGTTTACTCATGGCAATTTTCTCACATTTTACTGATTTAATAATTAAAGCTACTGCTGCTTTGACTCAACGGTACAGCTTTCTAAATGCAATTACATAAGAATAACACATAGAGGTAAGGTTGTTCCTAAAGCCTCATAGGAAACCAGAGGTCTTATTAGAATAATTTCATGTCAATAACAATAACGGCGTTACAGTGTTGGTTCGAGCGCAGATTCAGAAGTATGCAAACTTATTATAGATCTTTGTATCTGCGATGAGATATAAAACATATTTCTTATATTTTTCGATTACAAAATATAAGCTATGTACTTGGTACATAATTCAATCTATATTAATGTGAATTATGGTTAAGAAATAACTACTTCGATTGCTACAACTATCAAAACTGTCAACGCTAGATTTTATGTATATTCAACTAATAAAACTATATAAATATCAAACAAAGTGCAGTTGAGTTAAAGGCTGGTTGAATCAGTTTATGTTTACTAACGGACATTTGCCAAAGAGGGGATATTTTAATGCATCAATACTTCATATATTTTTAGTTCTCAAGCAGAGTGGAATAAACTGCAGGGAAATGAGGAAGTCACTGTGTGATCATTCGGCCTACTTGCAACTGGAGCCAAGTCCCCATCAGGCTATTATCTTGCAGTTGTTGCCCACTAAAATGCAGAACACGAGTTTTGAGGTAGATTGTCAGATGAAACATGAAATTATCAATGCTAGAATGTATTCGATCAGAATGCTCAATAAGTGGCCGTCTGGGATTAGACATCTAAAATTGTAACACCAACAGCAACGACAACAACAACATAATTTAATCATAAAATCTCTTTTAGTTCGTATTTGCAGTACTATTCTTCTATTACGAATATAAAGCGCTAATGCCCTAACATCCGGAGACATTATACGAAGATATTTTCACTAAATGTCTTTATTTTCTTCAAGAACCTATTTTAGTTTCGAAGAAGCTACTTCAAATTTTCAATAACAGGTTTTGTGCTCCTTATCGTCTACCATCGGTAATATAATTCTCGGAATTTAATTCCATTACAGTGAGATTGACCTTATCCCAATTGTAAATAAATCAGTATTTTATTTCGTTCACAATAAGTAATCAGTTAAGAAGTGGAAGTTACCATAGCCTTGGTCCTGTGTTTTTTCACCAAACCATCCCTAGACTAATTTGTTAAACGTTCTCCAAGGGTATAATTGTAATTTCCATTGCCTCACCATAAAGATTATTGGTTATTGAATCTGCTCCATATATCTATACTTGAACGAGTGTAAAGATTAATATTTCTCTTTGGTATATATCTACAGCATAGTAATTTTACTTGACCTGCGTTCTTATCATTGTAGAATATGAAAAACACCCACATACATTTTCCCTGAAGACAGTTATCGATTGTTATCCTGGTGACTCACTAAAATATTTTATTTCATTTACATTGCAAATGAATTTTGTCAATGCATTCAAAGACCAAAATTGCTTTTATTAATCATGCAATTGCTAAATGTTGTAATACTTGTTGAATATTTTCTTTCATTAAGTGAAGCTTAATGCTCATTACATTTGACTGAAGCAGTGGAAGTGGGCTATAATCGTTTATCCATCAACGTCCTAGAGTCCGCAGTCTCCTGTTCAATGGAAAAATTTCTGAAAATCCGAATATGATGGCAATATGATTTTGATTGTTGTTGCATCAATATTCTAGACGATGCTAAAAAAGTATTCATGGTAATTTCTTCTCAAGAACATTTAGGTTGTATATACAATTATTCACGTAAGTTTACGATTGGTAAAACATAATTCATAAACATAAAATTTCCTGTGAAACAAGTATATGCATGCATGCAAACATGTCTACAGGTAGACAAACATACACAAACACATATGTATATACATGCACGCATAATTGCGTGTATATATATATATACATGCATGCATAATACATGCATACGTAATACATACATATATAATACACACATACATGCATACATACATACATACATACATACATACATACATACATACATACATACATACATACAAGACGGCGCCTTCAACATCAGCGGTGCATGTATAAAGAACATTTTAAGATTTCTTTTTGAACCTATTCATCTACACTTATATCGACTCTACCAGTCTAATTCAGGAATTAGTTTATTCCTCCCGTTATTAATAAGAAAGACATCTTTAATTTACCAACGTAGCGTTATTCAGGCCGGATTTTAAAAGAATATATTTCATAACACGAGGAAGTTTACTAACGCGATCATGGTTGAAATTAATAAGAACAAAATCGACGAAAACAACACTATATCACCAGTCAGGTATTGGAGAAGATGTAAGTATGCCCCTTATTTTACGTTAACTCTACATCTAAACTAAGATCTAGTTCGATGCTATGAAGAAACCCGTGAAGACCTTTCTATCGGATATATGAATTAATGAAAAAAAAAAATATGGGGACGAATTTCACTCCAGCTTAATCCGTTTTACTGCAGAACAACTTCGTCAGCAAGCATCTTTCTTCTAAAGCAAAATGGCTTGCTCTTGCGATATAGATTGACCTTCTCAAAACACTCAGAATTGGCTAAAACCTACTAGAAAAGACGTCGAAAAGAATGTAAACAACCACTGCTACATCAGTTAATTTTCGTGTCTCTCCACATGAGTTTGAGTCAACAGAGAAAACTACGTAACATATTCGGCTCAGAAACATTCTGAAACTATTATTCGTAGAAATCCTTCTTAATTTTTCCGAACTATCGTTAAGCAATAGGCCCTTATATACAAAATATTAAAATATCCGATAGATGTAATACTGAACATTGCCGACGATATCGCTGCAGAGCACATAGAATCGTGTGATGTTCGTTAGTGAAATAGAATCATGTAATGTTCATTACTATTATCAGTCTTAAAGGACACCTTCCTGAAATCCGTAGTACATATGGTAATGAAACTACTAAACGGAAGCAATCTAGAAGAAAACATTAACAATCTGAGCCGCTATGTTGGATGGCTAACCACGATAATAAAATTAACAGGAATTTTGAATTTACACATCATCAGTTACATATTACGAATAAATTAACAAACTTTATGTGAGTCTTTACGCCAAGGTCGTGAGGGAAGATTAATTTCACTAAAACACGCACGCAGGAAGCTGAGCGAAAATCTTCGCAGCTCAGGCGAATTTTTTAACAAGCCTATGTAAATCACAAGCCTACTTCTAACCTACAGACATTATATAGAGAAGTGAGAAAGGAAAATATTACCGTTAAGAAAGCCCCCGCTCAAGAAGATTTTGAATCATTTTGATTGAAAATTTGGAACGAAAAGAGGGATCTCATTTGTAATGCATCGTGGCTATATGCAAATAAGGAGAGAATAGTGTAACAACATCAATAGCAAAACATGCAATTGAACCGAAAACGTGCACCACTGCTTTAAACAAGCTGCATAATGCGACAGCACCTGAAACGCATCCAATAGTTGAATAGTGGTATAAGATGCTGACATTTCATAGGCAGCCGCTAATATTTATTTTCGCAAGCACTACGAAAGGTCAGATTGACACACACACCAGATTGGCTTACTATACTTATTATAGCCAAGAATGAAATCACCTGTGTTGGCTAGAAAAAATAAAGGTGGCCTCAACCAATTCTCCCAGCATCATCGTGAGTTCAACAACATAGCGACAGAATAGCAGCAGGCCGGTGGAGCGAAGGGAGTCTTGGGGGTGTACTGAACAAACTTTTATGAATAAAGCTGTACTGTCTGAAGTAACAAAACAACATATGAACTTTACAAGAGTATAGCTTGATTATAGGAAGCCATTTGACCCTTATTTATCACTCATGGCTGCTGAAGTATTTCCATTTGGCAGAAGTGCCTGCTATCTGAATTTCTGCCATTGAGAGGTTCACAAAGACATGGGCAAAAGCTCTTACTGTCAGAACTATGGACGGAATTATCGAATGTAATGTTATAAATATCTCAAAAGAAATATTCCAAGCAGATAGTTTTTCTGTAATTTTGTTCATTTTGGCATTAACTCGATTGCCATTCCTGCTACAAAAATCAAATGGTTACATACGAAAGTATTCAACTATCAGAGATATTGATGTAATCCATATTTTCTTTGTGGATGACTTCAAGATTTATGCTACAAAGGTTAACAATACCAAAACAAAAACAGCTGGAATTAATAGAAACAATTTTAGCTGAGATCGGAATCGAATTTGGCCAAAGGAAATATTCATATTTGATTGTTGAAATGGTAAAATCAGTCGCACAGAAACAAAGCCTATGTATCAATGGCCTTACTATCTCCCCTGTCCCAGATAAAGAATGCTACAAGTACCTACGCATTGAGGTACGAATGTACTCTGAATAAAGATAGAAGGACCAGAGAATTTTATATCAGACTTCGGAAAATTTGACAGTCAGAACACTCCTGTACCAGTGCTGATTCCAACATTTGGTACATTTGACTGGTCTGTAAACGAAATTTACTCAATAGATGTTCAAACACGTATGTTACTGACACCAACTAGAAATCTCCGCAGAATAGCAATATCGAGAGGCTCTAAATAAGAAGAGATAAAGGAGGTAAAGTTTGAGATCAGTGCAGATACCCCTCAAATATCGTATAGTCTCTTTCAGACAGCACTAAACAACAGCAGCAAAAATAAATACGTTAACTTAATACTAAAAAGTGAAAACTTGTCAGAAGAAGCTCCTCAAGAAGCACATTCTTATTGATGACCACGCATACAACCCCAAATCAGTCGGACTAACTTCCCGCAAAGAAGACGCCGATGTGAATCTCTCGGTATACCAAAAAAGAATATGTATAGGTATATTTCCTGAAGACTTGAAGAAGACAGTAATATGACGCGAAACCTCACTTGTATTCGTGAGCGGTACATCACATCAAACTTCGAAGGTGGTGCATTTGCAATCCAAGAATAGAAGAGTGTTACTAAATACTTAATAAACAAATGAGACAGTGAAGGCCTCGGATATCTAAGATGCAACCGAATATGTAAATTATGTCATATTTCTGTGGAAGACATCAAACATGTGATTAGCAGCTTCCCAAATATGCCATCAAGTTACTACTTTGCAACTTGACGTTATCGGAAAAAACAATATACAATGCAATTCAGAAAAAAACGGTTGTACTGGAATAAATATAAAGAATGCCGCTATTATTTAATACGTGCACAAGCATCAACACCAGGAACATTCCAGTGTAAGCACAGATCGCCAAGTACTGTTATTTGGCACAGGCAAGAAAATATGTACCATCATAGAAGTCAGTTGTCTTGCTGATGTGAATATCTCTTTGAAAATCGAACACAAACAGGGTAACTCTGGACTACAGCTTTGACACCTCTAGCTTTTTTATTCATATCATAAATGTACATTTATGTCCGAGTTCAGTCCCACTGCGTGGCACCTTCTAAATTAGGCTCGGGCCGACTAAAGCCTTGTGAGTGGATTTGATAGACGGAAATGAAAGAAGCCTGTCGTATATATTTATATATATATATATATATATGTATGCATGTTTGTATGTATGTATGTATGTATGTATGTATGTATGTGTGTATATGTTTGAGTCTGTGTTTGTCGCCCCAACATTGCTTGACAACCTATGCTGGTGTGTTTACGTCCCTGTAACTTAGGGGTTCGGCAAAAAAGACTGATAGAACATGTACTAAGGCTTACAAAGAGTAAGTACTGGTGTCGATTTGCTCGACTAAAGGCGGTGCTCCAGCACGGCCAGAGTCAAATGACTGAAACAAGTAAATGAGTAAAAGAATACATCTATACCAATAATAATTGGCGCACTTGGTTTCGCGAGAAAATGCTTAAGAAGCATTCTGGATAAGCTTGGATTTTCAAAAAAGGAATTCCAGTAATTAAGATTACAGATAATAAATACAATCTGTAAGTGAAAGGATAAAGATATGCAAGATTGTTCTCAAGTTTAAAATATGACATTGTTTCGGTATCTACATTCCATGGATGGAGCTTTCTAACATTGTGAGAAACCAAATCCTTCTCAAAAGAAGTATTTAAATAATTAAACCAAAAAAAAAACACCCATACATACATCCGTACATAAATAAAAACACACACATACATACATACATACATACATACATACATACATACATACATACATACGTACGTACATACATACATACACATAGCGTATCATATCCCTTCGGCAACATCTTTTAACCACCAAATGTCCAAGTACATCCCTTGATCATTTTTGCATACTTGAGGCTGATAACTTTATAAGACTTGGAAGTCAGCACTTTCAGCAACATTCCTTGTTTGATAACCTAGAATACATGCCCAAAGTAGTTGCACAACTTTACCGCAACTTATCATTAGATGAAAGGATGAACCTATATGAGCAGAAGACTATGCATGGATATGTTAGTAGAAAACTCCGAGATGTCAGTAACATTGATCATCAAAGCAGTCTATCATGGACCAATAACCTGATTACTACCTCCCGCTTTGAAGGATATGCATTTGAACTCCAGGAACAGCAAATACCAGCCAAGTACCTCAAGCACAAAATCGATAGAAATGCAGGAAAAGCAGTAAAATGTGACAACCGATACAGAATTTGTGGAGTGAACACCGACGATATCACCCACATCATAAGCAGGTGTCCGGAAATATCATCATGGTATTATTTACAGATGAGACATGGTGTTTTTAGCTAGGACACACTATAATGAAATCTGTCAGAAGGATGACCCCGAGGACAAAGAAGTATGATGGGAACCTTAGCCACTTATAATAAAAAAATGAGTACAGGTGGAATGTCCCACTTGAAGACCTCAATGAAATGTAAGCACATCAGACCTGGTATAATGATTTGAGATAGAGAAGAGAAACTGTGCGGGGTTGCGAAAATTAGTTACCCAGTGGATGTTAACCTAAAGCTGAAAATCAGTGAAAATGAGAATACCTACGCTGCACTATTGAGAAACCTGCTGTTACTCTATCCAGATTACAAGTTCAGGTTTATACCTGAGAAATGTAATACACTGCCTAAATACCAATCTTGAGAAATTAGGCTTCTCAAAACCAGACAGTAGGAAGCTAATTCGAAAACTACATCACTGGAACTGTAAAAATCTGTAAAATCTTTCCAGAAGTTTATCATTTAAATATACATATGAGAATTCTAGATATGCAACTCTATGCATGAGAATGTATAAAGCTAAACATACAAATCTGCACAAATACATACTTACATACAGCCAAAAATACCCTGTTGTTGGTGGAGA
>NC_043007.1:45915915-45988415 GCF_006345805.1 Octopus sinensis | reverse complement strand
TCTTTCAAATAATATTTTAGTAGATGGCAAGTACACTATATCTTGAGTTATAATTCGAGAAGTATCTCACACATCAGTGCGAATGTTGCACAAGCCAAGCTGACAATATATTAAAACAGACGTATCCTCAAAACTCCATATTCAGTTGAATCACACCCAAATGAAATGTACAGAATACGGATATATCGATCGTTTTCAATTGATTAATTTTCCCCAGCTGGACGACTGCTGCAGAGTATTTCCAGTTATATACCCAATCGTTGTGCTGTTAAAATCAATGGAAGCCAAAAGGTTAAAAATGCAATTTAGCACATCTTGATTCTTCGGTAAAAATCAAATCAAACTTTGATTTGACATTTTATGATGGAATTGAAATAGAGACATAATAACCTTATTAAAATACGATGTGACATTTAACAATGTTATGTTCAAATGGATACTCTTTAACTAAGACCACACTTGTTTTACAAGACAGATTAAGATATTTTTAGATAGTCCTCCTCTGCTTCTACTCTGTTATCGATGCGTAGCTGACAAATTCTAATTTGGGGAAAACGAAGAGCCACTCAATTGAGATTTGAACTCATAACTTTTAATCTATTATTAATTTTGGCGAATATTTCGGCTCTTCTGTTTCTTTTACTCCATAGTTCCTTGTTTGCAATGTTTCGTTTTCAGCTACATATCAGACTTGACTAATCAGATTTATGACTATTGACTATATTATATTTTGGACTACTTTACACCACATGTTATTCAATTTTCCTTACGATGGCAGGATGATTTGAGGGAGAATGTGCTGTTACATTCTAGTAATACGAGTAACCACTTAGAGTCGCCGATATCGGGACGTTTTATATTTGCCTTCGATTCATCGGCTCCTTATGAAGCTTCTGGTGGTAAAAGACCTATATGCAGTATTGTGGCAAGCACTGCCTCAATTCCTACTGTCTGTACATGGTTTCTTTTCGAGTAATAAGTTTGAAACTGTGATGCATTTGTATATCTACATTACAGCTACATTATATATTCTATAATGATTTTCTCTATAATTGATTGAGTCATTTCAGAAGGATAATTGGCAACGATTATTTCCGATTTACGCTAACAACAACCCCAACATGACTTAGATTAAAATCCTGACACGAAAACCATGTACTTTTCCTTTAGCATATGCTCATTAGTTAAATATTCTAATCAAGCAAATTTCGTAATGAGACAATATTTGATAGAGGCACATCCCTTTAGCCCCTTAATCACTCGTCTTGAAATTTCTCTACTGGAATTACGGATATTACACCATATATTTCTATTCGTTAAATATCAAATATTTTCAAAGCAGGCTATTGGAATTCCAAGCAAAATCGCAAAATGGAGTGAGTTGCAAACATAATTACCGTGATCCGTTATGTTAAATAGTCGTTCTTCACATGAATAGAGCAGATGGCATCGTTTCCCTCATTTGTTCAATGTAAATGATATTTTGTTCCAGGCAATCTGCAAATATTTCCTTTGCTATTCCAGTCTAATGGATAAACATTTCCTTTCACTATCGTAGTATTCAAAAATATTACTCTTTTGAATATATTGTTTATTGGATGAACTCATACAGGTTTCTCATTCACTTTCGTCATTTATACGAATATATATATTGCATTTAATTTTAGTACGAACATTTCTTCATAATTTGAATGTTTAACACTGAAATACACTATAAAACAAACACACACACACACACACACACACACACACACACACACACACACACACACATATATATATATATATATATACATATATGTATGTATCTATGCATGTATTTATGTGCTTGTACTTATATATATATATATATATAAATATATACATATAAACGGACGATAAGAAATGGCAACATGATATGTTCAAGTTAGAGACACCTCCTGATATACATGGGAATACAAATCATACAGTTCACAACGTTATGGATGCGTATACAATATATATGTCCGTCTGAACATATATGTGAGCATAATTGAGCAAGCAAGGTGGAGAAATAGTGCTCGAATAAACATGCAGATTAAAATATAACGTTGTAACTGAATACTGTCATAAAATGTTACTCAGAATTTGATGAAATCGATCACTAGATTTCTTTCTGATATGTTACATGGATCTCTAAGTTAAAGTCTGTGATAATTTCTGGTTCAATAAAACACACACAGGTACACATACACACACACACGCATGCACACACTCACATACATGCACACACAAACACACATACACACACTCGCACACACACACACATATATATATATATATATATATATATATAAAGGATATGAGGGGCTTAATCCACTGGTGATCTAAACGAATAGGTACACTGTGTAAGTGCTATAATTGGTCATCCATCCATTAGGTTCCAAGTTCACAGCTGAGGCTAGACCTAGGGTTCCGTAGTAGGCTTCCGAGATATCAGGTATATATCAGAGGGTAAAGGACAACAAAAACCAAAGCAAGATGAGTATCTCAAATCATTTCGAATATTTAATTAGAATAAGTTAAATTTGAGATAACTAATTAATTAATTAATTAATTAATGGATGTCTTACAGTTGTTTCTGGGATATCGCAAGTGATAGGTTAGCATCTCCATACAGCGGGTATTCCGTCATTAGAGACAAATTGAGTTAGTATGAAAGTTCTAGAAATGTAATTCACAGTTTATAAAGGAACAAAATAGTCGATAGAAGAATAGATTAAAACAGAAGATACAAGCAAGAGAATAAAGTAGATAGAAGAATACAAACAGGATCTGTGGAAATTTTTCTCCTGTCTATATTCTTCTATCTACTCTTTTGCAATTTATTTTTCTATCTACTAGACTATTCCTTTATAAACTGAATTCCCTGTCTAGAATTTTCATACGTATTCACCATATCTCCGTATATGGAAATGGTAACATATCAGTTGAGATATCCCAGAAACAGATGTAAGACGTCCAATAATTAATTGATAAATTTCTTAACTAATTAATTAATTAACTCAAATTCACCTTACTCTAATTAAATATTCTAAATGACTTGAGATAGCCGTCCTTCCCAGATTCTTGTCCTTTTTTCTCATATATATATGCTTTCAAACATTTCATGAGGCACCCATTTTCCAAGTTTAGGAACTTTTTCAAGTTTTTGAAGATGACAATGAACAATTGTATGGTTTGAACTAAGCTTTATTGCCAATTTTGTAACTGATCACGCAGGATTTTCTTCAAGTAATGCCTCAAGGAGCTTATCATGAAACTCAACTGGACGTCCTGTTCGATTTTCATCTTCAAGGCAGAAATCTCCGCTTCTGAATTTTGCAAACCATCTTCTGCAAGTTCTTTCATCCAAGTATTTTTTCCCATAAACTGAGTGATTGTTTAGAGTCGCTTTGACTGCAGAGTTTGCCTTTTTGTACTCATAAAGCATTATGTGCCTCAAATGCTCTTTGGATACTTCCATGTTAGAAAGGGTTTTAATGAAAGACATTTCAATTCTATTATTCTGTAAAATAATATTTAATTACTTTAAATGTACACAAACGCATAACAATCATTTTAAATTCCATTAGACATCCTAAAATAGTATTAAATTTTATTCAATTTTAAAAAAGGTAAAATCGGACAGAACTTACGGGATGACCTAATATATAGGGTAGAAAAATTAGAAAAATTTTCTACCAGTGGCCAGCATGCATAAAATATTCAATAGACAACATAGTTTTCATACGAAGTTAGTGTACATTTATACATAAAAGAGGTGATCCTGACAGGACACCTTACGTGCTAAAAGGAACAATCAAAGCCCAAACCACAATTATGATACAAATAGACAGTACATGTCTCATGCTTGTACATTATAGTTTTTCCCATTTTTCTACCCTATAAATTTTTTCTCAATATGATTTCAGTCATTTTGAAGGAAGTTGGCACACATTTTTTATTTCCTGCCGTCTATAATTGCACCTGCGCGGTGGATTTCAGAAATTATAATGTATAAAGATGAGACATGTGCTGTCTATTTGTCTCATAATTATACGGTAATTGTAGCGCTTTTGCTGATGAAGAACACGGATAGCAAATTATTTTATTTGTCCATTAATGTTTGAAACCTGAGTACAAGGGGTAACTATTGAAAATGCTTTTATTTTTCATCCTTTTCGAAATTACTCTTAACCATGATTTGAGCTTTGACTGCTCCTTTTAACATGTAAGGTGACCTGTTAGGATCACCTCTTTTGTGTATAAATGTACACTAACTTTATATATATATATAAAGAGAGAGAGAGAGAGAGAGAGAGAGAGAGAGGAGCTAGATAGATAAGACAATTACAATGCATACGGAGAATGGAACATTTGCATGTTTTTTATTCTAATTTTTATTTTGACAGCTTTAATTATACAGCATAACTGGTTTAGATATAAGACATATCTAAAGCGATTATGCTGTATAATCTGCTGTATCAGTAATGCTGTATAATTAACTATATCAGTAATGCTGTATAATTAACTATATCAGTCTCTATATTCATTTTAAATGTCTTGAATTTATACTCATGAAAATGCACATATTCCAGAGAATCGAACCTAGGTTTCCTCGTGGGATTTATAGTGGGATTGTTCACTCTAAGTAGTCCTAGATGATCCTCACTACTCGATGCGATGAGCCTGAACTCGACTTATCATTGAGTGTACATACGGTACTAGCCTCGATAATTTCATCCGTATTTACTCATCGTATATATATATATATATATATATATATATATATATATATATATATATATATATATATATATATATATATATATATATATATATATATATATATACATTCTTTTATTCTTCAGATTAATCAGCCGAAATTGCGAGGATGATCCGATTCTTGACTGAAGATTGAAGGCTTCGAATGTCCCGTCCCTGTTTTTTGTAGTGTCTTCTAAATGTTTTACGTTCTTGTCCCAGTTCGTATTTTTCTATATATAATATACATACATATATATATATATATATATATATATATATATATATATATATATATATATATATATATATATATATATATATATATTATGTATGCATGCATATATGTATATATATATATATTTATGCGTATGAATGTCTGTGCGTACGTGTGTGTGTGTGTGTTTGCGGGTGTGCGCGTGTGTGTGTGTGTATAACTACATTTTGAAGTAGCTGCTCGACTATTCAGATATCTATGCGACTTGGGAATGACCTTTCATAAGAGGCTGCATGACTTTCTAAGATAACGAAATCAAATATTTCTAGCCAAGTGTATTCTTTCTAAGGAAACAAATTCTGAGCGGTGTCCCAAGGGAACTGTATTGGGGCTATTATTGTTTATAGTATCTCTCTTAGACATGCTGATGTTTCTTCAGACAATCAATGTTAGTAGTTTCGCCGATGATACAAAATAATTAAAGGCATTATGAAAACTGATGAATTCGCAAAATTACAGCGGGACTGAGCAATGTACAAGAGCCTGAGGAAAACGATATGCAGTTTAACGTTGGAAGATGTCAAGTACTGTGCTATCAATTCTCAAATACACTGCATGAATATAAACCGAAAACACAGCAATCCCTGAATAACAGACAGTGAGAGATCTTGGGATCAATATGCTTAATGATACATCATTTCATTTGCATATTAACCAAGATGAGAACAAAGTGTAGATAATTACCAGGGTGGATGCTATGGCCCTTCAGGACAAGAAACCAAGAAATTATGTTGACTATGTGAAAGTCATTTGTTCTCGGTAGGTTGGAATATTGATTTCAGCTATGGTAACCACATAGTGCTAAACTAAACGTTGATCGTGAAGCAATCCAACTTTACTACACTGAAGATACTGTAAGAGTGTAGCCGATGAAATACAGCGAGATGTTGAAAAACTAGTTTACTCCGTGAAGCGAAACCCGAGAGATTTGTTACAATTTACGAATGGAAAATTCTCAAATCATTGGTACCTAATTTCGGCATTATGCAAATTCTCAAAGTAGACGCCATTGTGTTGTATCAAAAGGTACCGCCCACCCAATCTAATGTCAGAACCAGATTCTTCAATAGCCTATAGTTTAAAGGACCGCAGCTCTTCAACGCTATGCCAAATTTAAGGAACCGAGACAACGTTGTTGTGGATGTTTTATTAAATGAACTGGTTACTCTCTTGTGAAAGATACTAGGCGAATCAATGTTCCGGCATAAAGTACAGATGAGTACAAACTGCGTTATACACCAACATAAACCAGCCAAAGAACGAAGAAGTTGGAAAAGGTACAAAATCACGGTAGTGTTCCAATATGACTGAAAGGAATAAAAGAAATAACGGAAATGAACCGATTATATACATATATATATATATATATATATATACAGAAAGAGAGAGAGAGAGATACAAATATATAAAGGACATTATTACTCTTGAGAGAAAACAATGTTAGTGGCCGAAGCCTAAAACAGTAGTCAAAATTGATAGATGTATACAAGAATTATATATAAGAAGGGCACTAAGGACCACCAGCTTTGCTAAAAATATGAGTAAAAATCTAGTGTTAATTCTTGTGGCTTTGGAATATTTTTACTCCCAATTTTAGCAAAGCTGGTGCTTCTTAGGTACCTTCTCATATATATATATATATATATATTTATATATGTGTGTGTGTGTGTGTGTGTATGTGTGTGTGTGTGTGTGATTTTTGCCTGTATTGTTGGGACTACGTCGGTCACGAAGACGAGGGTTGCAGTTGATCCGAGCAACGGAACAGTCTGCTCGTGAAATTAACGTGCAAGTGGCTGAGCACTCCACAGACACGTAGTTCTCGGGGAGATTCAACGTGACACAGAGTGTGACAAGGCTGGCACCTTGGCTTACAAGTACAACAGATAGAGGAAGGAAGAGTGAGAGAAACTTGTGGTGAAAGAGTACAGCAAGGTTCGCCGCCATCCCCTGCCGACGCCCCGTGGAACTTTAGGTGATTTTGCTCAATAAACACTCACAACGCCCGGTCTGGGAATCGAAACCGTGATCCTACGACCGCGATTCCGCTGCCGTAATCATTGGGCCATTGCGCCTCCTATTTGCCTATATATGCATGATCCGGTTCTTGACTGAATATTGAAGGCTTCGAATGCCCCGTCCGTGTTTTTTGTATCGTCTTCTAAATGTTTTGCGTTCTTGTCCCAGTTTGTATTTTTGTACATACACACACACACACACACACACACACACACACATTTATATATATATATATATAATATATATATATAATATATATAATATATATAATATATATATATATATATATTATATATATATATATATATATATATATATATGTATATTCGTATTTGTTTTTGTGAATCAAGTAACAAGTGGAATGTTATTTGAATTTTAACGCTAAAATTTATTCAGAAAATTTAAGTCCTATAATCAGAAGATAACTTAATATAGTCTCTAATTATACCCGAATGCTGTTCGAGTATTCTTTGAAATGAACTTAACAGTTTTGGAGATACATAAATCGGAAGTTCTTGCTGCTATTCATGAACGTAGGCTGCAGCAAATCCACATTCATTACTGTTTTGAATATAAAATTTTGCCTTAATATTTACATTGAATACATATATTCACCAACTTCCCTTATGTTCAGTGTACTAAAATATATGTAGCTCTATGTAGATATGATTTATAGGGTTTGGATATACGTACGAAGATGTTTCAGAAGTTTTATAATCTCTACCACGGGAAGGAATGTATCCTGACCAATGAATACGACGTTAGCGTAACGATATTTCCATTTACTAAGGATGTATCAATTTTTCTTTCTTTTTTTTTTTTTGCTGCGTAATGTTTATAATGCCAACTACACCATAGAATGCAATTTGAAATTTAAAATTTCGATTCAAAAATTTATTCATTAATTTATAAGTTCAGTAATGCCAATGAAACTAATTTTAAAATACTGTTTCATTGTAGCTGTTATTTTATTTCAGTAGATTCCTTTTATATACTTACAGCGGAAGATGTATTATTTCCAAGTCTCTCATTAACATTCAACTGCCACATATTATCATCTCTATAACTGTTCTAACCTAAACTTAGGACTACCAATTTCGGGGAAGACAATTTAGTTGATGTCCCTCATTCAAAAGATACTATATTTTATCGCCCCACCCCACACTAAACAAAAATGCAAGAGCATAGTTAACTTCGGCGATATTTGAATTAAGAAAGTAAAGGACAAAGATTACCACAAATAATTAAATTACTACGCTCTAAATACTCTGCCAAAAGCAATCCTAAGATAACCGTCTCTGTTTTAGTTGTAATCTGTGTGTCTGATTCTTTCGAAGAATTTCCCAAAAGATGTTTCGTCTAGTGTATGTGATATGATCAAACTGTTTGCAGGAACATATCTATTTGGAAAGTTTGGAAAAATGATATCACATAAATTACGTTAGTCAAGCGAGCTTACGTTGACTGCTGAATTCAATGTTAGGCTTGTGAAACTTTGCCCTAGAATGAATAATCTTACCTACCTATCTCTATATCTATTTCGTCTTTCACAGTTTAACTTTTTCGTTTTTTTGCTTTCACACTTTCCTTCTTTTATTCTTTTTCACTATATATATATATATGTATGTATAATGTATTGATCCGTGGTATAATTCAACAGAGAGCATTCGATCTGGCGATAGTCAAATATTGTTGCTTAAGTACTTAGTATATTTTAGTATTCCTTAGGTCTATTTTGTATCCTTTATATTTTTTATCGTATAAAACTTCATAAATTTTCAGATTGCCGATATTTCTTATATTTATACTGCTACATTTTTACCTTATATTTTATACATTATTTTTTATATACATTTTTAGTCTCCTTACACAATTTACATTTAATTTCGTACATTATTTATATTTACATCAGGTTTCCTAGATTCGTTTGTCGCTTATAAGCTAGGATTTTCTATATGCTACTCTTTTTTCACGTTTCTTCGCATTTTCTCACGTTCCACGCCATATTTAAAGTTCTTAGTCCAGCACGAAAAGTGGTCTGCGCCTGAAGAACGTGTTTAAATTTTCAGACACATGAAACTATAAGTAGCGCCCGAAGACATGTATTGTGAGCCTTAATCAACTATATATAACCGAGGAATTAAGTTTCGTAGATCGCTACCTCAAAAACCGCTTTATAGGATCCAGTGGCTAAGAATAACATCAGGAGGAAATACGTCTGTTTTCGGCCCCTACTTCTCTACTGTTTTCGACGTGGCAAAGTCTTCCCATTCGGAAGTATCTTCAGCACTGGTGTTGAGTGCGTTTTTTCCTCCATTTCCTTTTATGTATATGCATACATATATATATATATATATATATATATATATATATATAGATGGATGGATAGATAGAGAGAGAGAGAGAGAGAGAGTAGTGGCCATACTATAAGGATCAGTAAGAACAAGTGTATTGAAATATTTATTATACAAGATTAACAAATATTTTATCCATGTTTATATATCTCTGTCTTTTGTGAAAAACTTTGAAGTAAGTTATGAGGAAATAAAAAATAATCTTCCAAACTGCAAGTCAAAATTTAAAGGTCATTTAGAAATATAATAAAAAATGGAACAAGAACAAAAAGAAACCCTTACTATTAATATTTTGGGAACATACCTATACTATCAATGACATCCTGACATTTATTCTATATTTAAGTGATGAGCAATTATGTACATTATTTACATTCGACGGATATTTGTCCTCATCTTGTTTGTTGTTACCACAACGTTTCGGCTGATGCACCCTCAGCATTCATCAGGGGTCTTGGAGAAATTTCGAACCTGGGCTCCCAGGCCTAAGGTATTTTTCGATGTTGTTATTATTATTATTATCTTATTATTATTATTATTATTATTATTATTATTATTATTATTATTATTATTATTATTATTATTATTATTATTATTATTATTATTCAGGTCATTGCATGAAATCGAACTCGGAATCTTGGGGTTAGTAGCCCGCGCTCTTAACCACTACGCCATATGCCCACTGTTCTTCTATGCAAACGACATATTCGTGAGTGAAAAGGAGACGGGCCTTATGATTGTTCTTGGAGATCAGAGATTTCTTTGCCGGTGCCCAAGAAAGCTGCCCAGAACATCGTAAAATCCGAGAAACTGTTCTACGCAATATGTTGACATCGGAAGTGGAGCTAATCTCGCGGGTTATCTCAGCAGCACTCTTAAACCTATCTTTCAGTCATATTCTAATACGATCTTGTCTTGGTGAGGTTTTACGAGGTCTACGGATTTTGGGTTTAGCATCTGTCGATCCTGATGACGTAAAACGAGATACAAATCGATGCACAACATTTCTAGACCTTCCTACATTAGCTGGTATCACAGAATTTGTCTTGCCCTCTTGGTGAAGGCACACAATCCTTTGAGAGCCGAATGTTTCAGTAATGCAAGATCATAAGAAATGTTAGCCCGTTAACAGTTTTCTAAAGAACAAATTTCTAGTCTCAATGTGTTGTTAATCTTCTATAATAACTAATACGCCTGTTTTTACTGGACCATATATTATGGGCGCTACTGTAGAAATATATTTGTGTGTATGTGTGTGTGCGCGCGCGTGTGTGTATGTATTATGCATTTTGTGCCTATACATTCCGACACGTCCGCTGCGCACGCACATGTTTATATATATATATATATATATATATATATAAAAAATTATATATGAGATTTAGAGATTTAGCAGATAATTTTATTTGACTAATGAGCTTTATGCTAAGAGGCAAGCATATGATTCTCGTATCAGGATTCAAATCTTAGTCACATGTGGTCTGCTCTTATATTGAGTAAATCGGTGATTATTGCTATTATGAAAGAAATAAAACAACGGGGGACAAATTCTCTAGAGATGATGTAAAGTCCCTGTGATGTACCCATAGAACTGAATCACAATATGAAATTATATACAGATTTACGAGTTGAGAAGCCTATAATTGATAGCACAAAGTACTAAAAATAGTTGCATATTCTTCACCAAATCGCAACCTATCATCTTAAAAGAGTTACCGACTTGTTTTATAATCCTGTTCTTCATAGACCTATACGTTCATAATGTATGTATGCATAAATACCTATATATACACGTAGGTGTATGTATATATATATATATATATATATATATATATATATATATATACACACAGACACACACACACATATATATATATATATATATATATATATATATATATATATATATAAACAAAGCAGAACGATCGCAAGCCAATGATAAACTCATTTACTAATCGATTAAATGTTACAAATGCTTTGTTATCAGTCTATTATTGCTCCGTTTTCGATGATCACATAATCTAAAATCAATATAGTTGCAATAGTTAATTGTATTTTAGTTTCAATCGACAGCAACTTCGATAGCAACTTTGTTTTTTTTTTTTGGCAATTACTTTCCTATTTATTTATTAGAAAATTGTATGTCTTTGTGTATACACGCGTGTGAGTAACATATATATGATACACTACAATAATCCTCATGATTACCATCATTGCTATTAGCACTATTTTCAGCGATCTTATCACAAGAAATCTATTATTCACAGACGTGATTTTTATCAAAATTCGTAAGGGTCATCGGATTTATAGTTTTCGTTAGGATGTCCTACTTCATTGTTATATCTCACTTCCTTGTGTTCTTATACCTTTGTGCTCTTCTCTTTCCTCACTACCAAAATCGATAATATTATCGTCGTCTTTATGATCATGCTCATTATCAGTATCATTATTATGTTTATGAGCAACAGCAGGTACGAGCATCATCACCATCATCATAATCCGAAGCCGTATTAGTAGCAGAGGCAACTTTGTCATCATGGAATGTAGCACCAGCCTACCCGTCCAGATATGCAATTGTATTGGTTGTGCTTAGTTGTGTTTATTTTTCAACGTTGTGTGATGCAAGCCTTCCCATCTGGCTGGTTCTGATTTACGATTGAATATTAAATATATGAAAAACGGAACTGAAATTAGGCGCACGCATAGAAAGGTATGCATATACATGCTCATAAACACACATATGCGCGCACACACACGAAGACAGACAGGCACATACAATCTGCTATTTACTATAATGAGGTATTAGAAGTCAATAATTTCAAAGATTTATTACATAAAATACACCACTAATATTCATAAATGCAACATGTTATGAAAAATATCGTTCAATTTTCCTCATTGTTTAAACGAATTCTCTATTTTTGCCAGAATATTCCGAATCCCAGTAAATATTCCTTTCCTAATTGACCAAATGGATAACAGGAGCCGTTATTTAAAAATTATCAATAGCTACTGTCGCATAAAAACAAAACATCACTGATTCTATTGGCACTAGTATCACTGTCCAACCACAGGAAACTCTTCAAGCCTATATACTGCAACAGTTATTTTCTACCCTTAACTTATTGTTTCTTTGTTTAAAACAATATCTTAACCAGCTAAAATATTCCATGAAAATGACAGTGGAACAAATAGATATGCTGAACTTACTAAAGATCCCTGAAAAAGAAATCTCACAACATATATAAGTATTTTCGCTTTTACCTGTTCCAGTCATTAGACGGCGGCTATGATGGAGGCACCGTCTTGAAGAATTTTAGTCAACCGAATCGACTCCATTACGTATGTAGTTTTAGTTTTTAAGTCAGGTGCTTATACTATAGGCCATTTTGCCGAAATGCTATGTTACAGGCACATAAACACACCAACAATGAATTTTATAACTCTGCCTTACTGAAAGCAGGCTATACAGAAAAAGTTACTTACATTAATTCTATTCAAACTTATTCTGCCTTTAGTAATGGAGATATGAAATCTAGTGGTAACGATATGAACGATTTCAATTTTATTTTTGTTATTTTATACGCCAACACCAAACAGAGGAAAGCTTTTTACAATATAAGGGCGATAACCTTTATTAACCCCCTCCCCCCTTTTTTTCATTCTAAAGTTAAATCGATGTCTTTTGAAGATAGTTACACTAAAAATAAGGCAACTACTCGCAAAACTATTTGGTTGATTATTCCTTATGAGAGGCAAATTAAATCTAGTCTTCCTTCCCACTTTCGAGAAGCTATTAGGAATTTTCCAAAGACTTCTAGGTATTACTCGATTATCAACGCGCACACGGCTAGGATTGATTTTGCCAGTACATATATATATATATATATATATATATATATATGATGTCTGTAGCCACGTACCTACATTTGTATGTTTAGTGCACATACATATATTATAAATTGTTTTGGTATGTGTATGTATTGTTACATGTATATTTAATTTAGCGTGAAAACTTTTATTTTAACGGATATATATTTTCATGTATTAATTTATTATTATTTTTACAGCTAATTCTTTATAAGCTATTTTTGATCTAAGGTTTTCTCCGAATCTTTATTATAATATGATTTTAAAACTTCATTTGTTATTTCAAGCAACCAGTTATTGAAAATACCATTAGTTGAAAGGACCAATGAAACAAAATCATTTTCAAATGTATATCTATCAAAGTAATTGTATTTCTGCATATAACTTCATCTTGCTCCATTCTAAACAAAACTGTACGACGAACGGGAACGTGAAACTCTGAGTAACTGTTTTTGCTATATTTTTACTATATTTTTGCTGTTTTTTTATAATATATATATATATATATATTATTTACATTATTTACATTTGATGGACAACTGTCCTCCTCTTGTTTGCTAAAAATCTGAGTACCATTTTTTGGTATTTTTGCTGCTTTTGAATAAAGCGTATTCCTCTACCTGGTACTCGAGTACTATTTTTCAGCTGATATACCCTCCAGCCTTCATTAGGTATCTTGGGAAAATTTCGAACCTGAGCTCTCATTTCTAAGGTATTTTTTGATGTTATTATTATTATTATTATTATTATTATTATTATTATTATTATTATTATTATTATTATTATTATTATTATCATCATCATCATCATCATCATCATCATTATTATTATTATTATTATTATTATTATTATTATTATTATTATTATTATTATTATCATCATCATCATCATCATCATCATCATTATTATTATTATTATTATTATTATTGTTGCATGGTCGTGTCATCGGCGATTAAATCGGCAACCCACCAAAACTTGCTTGGTGAGGAGGGTGTTTATTGTACACCCTGCGGGATGATAAAAACAAAACCAGTCAAAGGGCAGAGGAACACTTTAAAGTCATCGGTCATCCAATAAATGTCTTAAGGCTGTATCATGCGCGAGGACATAGAAATAATAGGACTGAATACCCGATCGCGTGGTTAAACCATTGGGAGTGAAGGACTCCTAGCCATTGTTAGGGCATCCTTCTAGGAGAGGGTAACTCAGTTAACTGGGATAACTCCGACATAAAACCTGCCGCTCAGTGGTTACCGAGGATGTTGACTTGTTCTTCTTTTCAAAATATGGCTGCTGTTGCTTAGTGAGTGGGATTGACTCAGTGCACAGCCATTCCTCACTTTAAAGAAAATCTTCTTGCACAAGCATTGCACAATAACAACATTGATTAAGCTTCGTGCAATTGCCATACTCGATAACGAGGGGACAGCCACCATTATTATTATTATTAATATTCAGGTTCTGCCTGAAATCGAACTCGGAAGGTTGAGGTTAGTAGCCCGTGATATTAACCCCAAGAAACCTGATGGAGGGTATATCAGCCGAAACGTTATGTTAACAGCAAACAAGATGAGGACAAATATCTGTCAAGTGTAAATAATGTCTAATATTGTACATAATTCCTCATCTTTTAAATATAGAACTATATATATATATATATATATATATATACAATAACAGACATACTAACAATTCAACATACCTCCATCATCAGCTGTCCCATGGATATCACTATGTTTTCGACACCTAGGTAGTACCATTCAATCCGACGATGTGAACAGCGCTAAGATAAGTGTTGTTAGTGAACAAAATACCATAGATATTACCACATTCATTCAATCTTAATTTTAGGAAGGATTAAATACTAACGTTATTAAACAACAATATACGTCTCTATGTGCATACGAATATTGTTTTATATGTGTGTGTGTATGTATCTATGTATGTGTGTGCGCGTGTGTTTCTACGAATAACGCAAACATAGCCACCATCAGCAAGAGAAATATATAGGATAAAGTACTTAAGCAATTCCATTTCAAGTTGAAACTTATAATGTATCCTAGTGTATTTTGAAAGTTAAATCACATGCTTTTGATCTTCGTTCTAGGAATATTGACTTGAAACTAAAGAGCAACAACAATACAATTAGCAATAACAATATAACCACCATGACAGTACAACATCCGTCCACCACAATAAGATCTAAACCAATGCAACGCACGTCACCATTTTTTGACTCTAACTGGCTACATCAGATGTCAGCCTGTATATGTGTGTGCATGAGTGGGTGTGCCTGTATGTGTGTGATTGTGTTTGTGAATATGTTTTTGAGTGTTTGTATATGAGTGTGTATTTATTCAACATACACTCATAAGCCAGAAGTATAAGCGTAAGTAGAAAGTCTGCACCGGGACACCTAACAACATTAAACGACATTTCTGATAATGTGAGATTGTATATGAACCCAAGAACACAGTTTATTTGTTGCAGACTCTAGACCAATGTGTAATATCCAAATTCAAGGCATATTATATCAGAAAAAATTTGACAGGAATGATAATCCTACAGTTACAGATTTCTGGAAGAAATTCAACCTAATATATGTGGTTAATAAAGCTGAGTCAAAGGGTGAAGTGAAACATTCAACTTTGAATAATACTTGGAAAAGAAGATGAAAAGACAATATTCGTGACGTCACCAATTTTCGTCAAGCAGAAAGTGCACATCAAATTCGGTAAGATATTGTGACTCTTGCAAAGTGTGTAGGATTTGTAAAGTTCATAGAGGATGATGCGATTGAGTGTCCCAGAAAGAAAATATATCTAACTAGGAGCTGCTTCTGTTAGAAAAACAACAAGCTGGGAATACAGATGAAAGAACGGAATTTCCGCCTGCACCACTTAAATTGGCTACAAAGATTTTTGCTAATGCGTTGGCATTTATAGAGGGAGATCTGCAGATTTTTTATGATAATCATCCCAGTCGCGACCGTAAAGGAAAAAAATACCAAAGATTACCATGAGCTGAGCTCCTATATTGAGCTATACAAAGAGATGATACATCATAAATAACAAACTCCTTTGGATAAGTTATTCACACCCACAAACTGATGTTCGTGCTAATGAGGTAATAAATAATATTGTCCCTCATCTTCCTAGTAACGCTATTCCACCATCATTTCTCACGCAGTGGTCAACATCTATTTTGTTAAAAACGTACTCATACGAGATTGTGATTCTTATTAATTTCCAAACGTATTCTTCTTGGAATGTTTTTCTATTTTTACGTGTCTTCATGGCACTGTATATGTTTAGAAATTGTTATTTTCATGTATAAAGCTGGTAATGTTCCCTGTTCCCTGTTGCTTTACTGGCGCTTCTTTATTTATTTTCGATATATTCCATAGGAACGCAATCTCACTAGATGATATGAAAATCAATAGGAAAACAAATTTCGCATAAAGGAATTTCGTGTTACGGCCAGATTTTTAGGAACGCATTACTTCCGTAAAGTAGGAGATTTATGTACTCACATAAAAGCTTACATATATATATATATATATATATATATACATATACACTCACACTGAGTCAGTTAACATAGGGCCCACAATCTCTTTATTGAAATACAACTGGGTTTTACTGGATGATGTACTTAACATAATGACTCAACCATTTTACTGGATGATGCAATTAACATAATGACTCAACCATTATAGAACACGCATACATCTACATTAGTAGCTCTAGAATGTACACACACATTCCGTCCTTACACTACACATTTTTATTGTGATTATCTGTAACTCTGAACTTGAGATTAGAAAATTAGATGACTCAAGCATTTTCTAGCACGTAAGTGAATGGATTATTGCATTTCTGACATAACATATGCTATGCCCTGTGAGGTTATACTCTCTAAGGTTAGCATATGTTCTGCTTGATTTTCATATAATTTTCAAATATTATTTATGTATGAACATTCAAGTCCATCATGAGATTGTGGGAGGTTCCACAACGAAGCGAGAACAAAATTAGTTAAATCCATGAGATTTGAATTCATTATTTCGACACATTTGCCTGAAATTAAGTGTACTGAAGAAAGCCATTGACGTCCTCTGCAAGAATTCACATTGTCGACTATATACCTAATAATTGGGACCATATTCTTTTTTCCACTAGGCACAAGTCCCGAAATGTTGGGGGAGAGGGGCCAGTCGATTAGATCGGCCCCAGTACGCAAATGGTACTTATTTAATCGACCCCGAAAGGATGAATGGCAAAGTTGACCTCGGCGGAATTTGAACTCAAAACGTAGCGGCAGACGAAATACCTATTTCTTTACTACCCACAAGGAGCTAAATACAGAGAGGACAAACACGCACAGACAAACGGATTAAGTCGATTATATCGACCCCAGTGCGTAACTGGTATTTATTTAATCGACCCTGGAAGGATGAAGGGCAAAGTCGACCTTGCGGAATTTGAACTCAGAACGTAAAGACAGACGATATAATGCAAGGCATTTCGGCCGGTGTGCTAACATTTTTGCCTGCTCGCCGCCTTAAATAATTGGGACCATAAGCAGGAATTGGACAAAAAAAAAAGGCATAACCTTAACGATTAAAGTTAATCCGTTAATGTCAAAGTAATTGACTGACAAAAATGTTTCATTACTTACTATTAGAATTATAATGTAGCTTAGTTGAAGAAAGCATTTGCTCAGGAACCAATATTTATTTAATATCCTAATTCATATTACTTGAATTCAAGTTACTCGGTTTTGACATAAGTATTTTCAAAAACATTTTCAGCACATAACTAAAACCAGTCGATGAAATTTCGGCTAACGGCAATAATATTTTAATACACAAAAGTCACATACATTTATGTTCATAGTATGTTCTGTTTTCACTTTACTTAATTTATAGACGAGTAACATGTATTCATAGAATCATTAAATATATGAAAAGAATTACCACTAATATTAATAAATATACTTGCGTTATAGTAATTTCCCATCATCGTTATATCACTTTATATACGTGTGTGTGTGTGCTCATGTATGTGTGTATACATATGTATATATATATGAGTGTGTATATATATATATATATATATATATGGATATATAAATATATATACACACACACACACATATATATACGTATATATATATACGTATATATATATATATATATATATATATATTTATATATATATATATATATATATATTATATATGTATGTATGTATGTATGCATATATATCAGAAGCGTGTAAATATTTGAATTTTTTCCTTTACTTTAATGTTGATATTTTAAAACATAAACCAACTGTTCCATAATTCTAATAATGTGATGTAACACTCTGATTAAGTATATCCCGTTTAATAAATGATCATTAAAACGAGCAGTATATTTTATATTTTTCATTATATTTTAATTAACATCATAGTCCATTCGTTATATTCCTTTTGATCGGTGGTATCTCACGTGGTGATTAATTAGTTCTTCTTGAATACAATTTAAAGATATAAATGAAAAGATAAATTTGATCTCATTTAGCATTAGCTGTATCCATGTCTATATCACTATCATATATCTATCTATCTATTTGTCTGTTTGTTTGTTTGTCTGGCTTTGTCTCTCAATATATATAGAGAGAGGGGGGGAGTAGGGAGGGAGAGAGGGGGAGTAGGGAGGGAGAGAGGGGAGAAAGGGAGAGAAGGGGAGGAAGAAAGGGGGAAAGAGGTTTAAGGAAGAATGATACGATCGATAAGATGAACCACTATCACCTTTTGTGTGCACAGATTATGACAGATCATACTTTTAATTTGCTGGTTCAAATCTCATTTACGAAAGCATGGAAAACGAACCCCTACCAACTATACTGCCTATATACCTGTGCACACCTTTCAATGAAATGTATACCAGAAGGTCTTTCAAATCTAACGGAGGCCTCAAAATACATTTTAAAATCCACAAAGATCGGAACTTATCGGCAGCTCTTGGTGGTCAAAATCGGATATGCAATCTAGATGGGAGTCTTTTTCAAAGCATTGTCTGGTTCAAAAAGCCACATCAGGTGCCGTGATAGTTCTAATTTGTATGTACAGGAGGTGGTCAAACCCTGCATAAGAAGTAGACAGCCACCATATATATGTATATATATATATATATATATATATATATATATATATATATATATATATATATAAATGAAAAGATAAATTTGAACTCATTTAGCATTAGCTGTATCCATGTCTATATCCCTAACATATATCTATCTGTCTATTTGTCTGTTTGTTTGTTTGTGTGGCTTTGTCTCTCTCTATATATATATAGGGAGAGGGGGAGTAAGGAGGGGGAGAGGAGGAGAAGGGGAAAGAAGGGGAGGGAGAGAGGGGGGAGAGCGATTTAAGGAAGAATAGAAATACAAAATGGCTGACGGTTAGTAAGGAGAGACACAAATAAGAAAGAAGAAAACAAAGGACCACTGATGCGGTCACAGGAGTGTGACGAAAGAACTCTGGCCGAAATAAGATTAAGCTTAATGTAAAAAATAAATAACACTGAAGCAAAGTAACACCAAATATATAGTGCGTGTGTTTTTATTGGCTAAACTGGCAAAATGACCATTCCGAAATATAATAATATATATATATGCATGTATATATATGTATATATATATGTATATATATATATATATATATAGTTAATTTGAGGAAGGTAAGTCCTCATTAGGGATTATATAATTCAACCTATTCTACTGGTTCAATCCATATCATAAAAGCATTTGTATATGATTAAGATTATAATGATTAAGATTATTGAAGACCAAGGAGAAGATAATAAGGAATACATGGATATAATCAATGATTTATTTGCATGTTGTAGAAAGATGACGTTTTTTTATTAAAAGAACATTACAAATAAAAAAAATAGAAAGATGAAAGCTCAAAAAAGTTCAGAAAAAATGCAAGAAGAACCTACATTTATATTTCTTTGAAACCAATAAGATGATGAGAATCTCCAAAACATGTTTAACGTCAAGGAAATTGCTGCATTCATACTATTTTATGGTTGGACTTCTTCGGGATTCAAAAAGAGCTAACTCTACTTAGTTAATCATTTTATCTTTTGAGGGAAGTGTGATGTTAGGTTGAAGATTATATTTGATTGGTAGATTTTGAATAATTGTGGATATACTATATACATATACAAAATTTAACAAGTAGTAAACAAATAAATAAATACAAAAATAAATAATTAAATAAATAAAAATAAATAAACAAGAAGAGAGAAGTGTGCAAAAGTAATAAATATGATTATAATATAATAAATTTGAAAGGTAAATGAAATAAGAATAATAATATAAAAAGTAATGTAATGTACAATGAATCTAATATAAGAAGAAATTAAATTCTATGGTTGATTCTTATTGGTTTAGTGAGAAATACCTATGTTGTGATGCTTCAGGATTGATAGGGATTTGGAAAAAAGACGCCGTAATGCCTGACCAGTTGGGATTATTTATCGACCGTTATTGATTAGTGTATGTAGGTTAATACTTGAATGCACTTGGGAGGTTAACAAGAATAGGGTAGGAAACATCATGTATATAGTGGCTCATACGTATTTTAAGTGAGCATCTATGTACAGAAAATAAATAAATAAATATGCATATGAACACATATATATATATATGCGCATATGGATGCATGCGTATAGATAAACATAAATCATAAACATAAACAGACGCATACACATATATACAAAAAGTACATGCAAGCATATGGATATGGATACAGAAAAAACACACCTATATAGGTAGGGAAATTGACAAAATATAGCAGAAAGGGGGTTTATAGGTATTTAATTTATAGGTATATTATTAGGCTAAGTGAAATAGTAGATGCTTAAAAATCAAATTTGTCTGAATATTAGTAATACAAGACGACAGGAAGATCTGTAACTTCAATATCTTCAGATTCAATTGTTGGTTCGTAAGTTTCACTAGAGGCACGTGTCTCAAATTCACGATCCTCTAGATTCCTGGTCTTACATATCTGTCTATTGAAATGTCTGGCCAGTAGCCATGCCAAATCAATTTCCTCTGCTGCCATGGATTCTTCGTCATACTGACCTAGCTGGAAGTCTGGATAATGTGGACTTTGGTAATGTGTTGGATTTCCAGTAGTGTTAGTCTCTTTTACATCTAGTAGTGACTTGGGTACGTCTACCCATTTCAAGTTAGTAACTTGATTGAGATGTAATGGGTCACTGAAAATCTCCTCTCTAGTATGGGTTATTTCCTCGTATACAGCCATGTCTGTGCCATAAAAAGAGTTTCTACCATCTGCAATGTCTACCTGACTGTCAATGTTGTCCGGTGGCCCCATAATAGGTTTGTCCTTGCTAAGATTAGCTGGAATATATATTCCTTCATGTTTCTTCAAATTGTCCTTCACTGTACAATCAATCTGTGAAATATGTTTTGTTACCTTGTTGTTTGTATCCCAAATCCAACATGGTGAAGAAAGCCAAATTTCTCTCTTGCTTCTGTGTGCATGTTTGTAATGCAAGGAAATTCCACATGTAAGTTGTGTTTCAGTTGCCGAATGATATTTATAAACATCAGATTTTGCCTTGTATGACATTTGTGCATTTGTATGACTTGTGAACCTGGATTATTTGTTGTGCTAAATTTTGGCATATTATGTTGGTTGTATTTCTTCCATCTTTCCTTGTCCCAATCCTCGTACCTTCAATAATCCAACGGAGCAATGAATACAGCTCATGTGGTATATATATTTCACCCTCATTCAGGGAATCCCTAAAGTTTCAATGGTTATTTCTGACTTTATGAATTGCATGTCTTATTATCCTGCTTGCATCAAAAAGCTTTTGAATGTCTTTCTCTTGACTGGGTACATCCAGCTATAGAAGAGGAGTGCTCACTAAGAATTAATACTGGTTTGTTTCAAACAACAGGTCTTATAAAATTTGGTAATTTTCCAGTGTTTCAAAATCTTTTCGTTTCCATGTGTACGATTTATTCCTACATTAATTATACCATCGTCATTCATGCATTCTTTGTTGAACTTCTCTACCTATATTGTAGACATAATTTTGTCACCTTCTAAAAACAGTTGTAAATCTGCAAAGAATTCAATTTCTCTTGTAATGCTTTGTTTCTTTTGTATCAGTAAGAAATCTTCCACTGGTGCTTCTAGACGCTTTAGAAGAGCAATACATTACTCACTGTTTTGTCATACAATATTTTGCATTATATTATATCTTTTCATAGCAGTGTATCTTAGCTATGATTACTGAATGGTATACATCCCAGCTGTCATTATCACTTTCCTGCACAATTTCATATATTTGATTCCCAATATTCTCAGTGTTGCATGCATGTACCTTTCCTGATTATTTCCCTTGGTAAAAGAAGCATTTAGGTCTTTGGAATGATTTTGATCTTGTGAAAGAGCCAGATGAGACTGATGGCTCTTGACCATTGGGAGGTGTGATGGATGGGCGACCGCGCTTGCATTTAAGGGGTGATGTTGTCTCTTTTACTATTGTTGCATCATATCTAACCTTTTTTCTCTGCAGATGGTCTGAGCTGGTTGCACTGGAATAGCATTTCCTACGGCAGAATGCTTGTTGTTTTATATCAAATAATCTGCAGTAATGCCCTTAGCAAGTCTTTCTTTCAAAATAATAACTTCTAGATCTTTCAAGTCAGCCAAAATGTTCATTTGCCATACGAATTTTTTAAATGTTCTTAGAGCTGGATTTCTTACTTGATGGTCAATCTTCATCTAGTTATTCTATTAACGCTGGGATTCCTCACGCTTCTGTCCTGGGCCCAACACTCTTCTTTAATTAATGATATACCTGATCATATCATCTGTCAGCTAGTAATCTATGCTGACGACTCTACTTTGTACTCTTGTTTGGACAAACCTGACGACTTGCCTGATAAAGTTGAGATCACTGGTAACCTTGAGAATGATATTGGGATCTATTGTTGAGTTGGGTAGGGACTTGTAACGACTACTCCATCGAAAACTAAACTTCTTTCAATTAATCGCTTCAGACACCCTTTCTTGCCACCGGTTTCGATGGATGGTATTGACTTACCTGATAGCTATTCTCTTCAACTCCTAGGAGTCATTTTCAGTAATGATTTTTCTTGGAGGACTTACATTGAATATATTGCCAAATAGGATGCAATAAAGGTAGGCGCACTCCTTTGTTCGAGGTGTTATCTTACTCCTGAGATTATTCTTTATCATTATAAGTTCACCATTCGCACCATTCACCATCAGTTTGATGTTTTCCTGTAGAAAAGCATTGGTCGAACAGGGCTTTGTATGAAAGCTCCCTCGACAAATAAGAATATATAGCAAGCGATTGTTCTCCTTGGATCATGGATCTCAACAGATATTTTAAGAAGGCTGGGAACTGTTTTCTTTTCTTCTCACAAAATGTGCACCAGTACGAAACTTGCAAGCTAACACGCGGGTGTAGCAATCGCCACACACAGGGACATCTCTTCCCTGTATGAATATTATTTTCTGCCACGGTTGGGGGTATTCTGCAGACAGACCAAAGGTAGACTGATAGAGAGTAATGGCCTCGCTAGATTAAGAATCCCATCACAACAATGTATATATATATATATATATATATATATATATATATATATTATATATATATATATATATATATATAATATATATATATATATGCGTGTGTATGTGTGTGTGTGTCTGTGTCTGTCTGTCTGTCTGTGTCTTTGTCTCTGTGTGCGTGTGTGTGAGTATGTATGTATGCTTCTGTGTGTATGCGTATGTGCACTTATATATAGTTACACAAACACAAATACATATATACACGAACAAGCGCACACACTTACATATAATGCACCTTTTTTAGTTATGTATATACATACACATGTGTATATATGTTGTATTTGTGCGTGGTTGCTTCTTCGATGAATTTGCTTTGTCTATGATGTCGAGGAAATTTGTTTTTTGGTTACTGTCAAATGTTATAGTTTTCTGTCATTAGTATTCCTGTCAATAAAGATGGTGGAAATGTATGCACCTTCTCCAGAGAGTTTGATTGGTAAAATTCTTGTTCTCATTTCCTGATTAAACCAAGAGCAAAAATAATATTAATATCGCTAATAACAATAGTCAATAATGGTTGAAAATCATCCTTATTAGATTTTAATGCACGCTTTGCATAAAACGATAACGAAATAGCGGATATTTGTATGTGCGTGTATATATGTATATATATATACATACATATATGAATATATATATATATATATATATGTATATATATACACATGTTCATATTTGTATATACATATATGTGTGTAAGTGTGTGTGTGCGTCTTATGTGTGTATGTCTGTGCGTGTGTAAAGTGTAAAGTAAAGAACGTTATTTGTCCGGTGCGCTAAATTACCATTTAGCGAGAATATAATGATATTTCGACTTCGCGGTGCCAAACTATGTACGACGATATCACATATAATCTTATTATTCATCAAATTATCTTTTAAAAATGCCAAATCTTTGGGCAATCCTCTATTTTCTGTTGCAATTTTATCGTTTCTATTTGTTGCTTTTGAATTTTGAAAGTTGTAGATAGAATGCTAAAAAGATATTAATGTCGATTATAATTCATTAGTAATATCGAAATCTTAACTAGTCCACATTAATCCCTAGTATTTGTTTATATAACTGTTGATGCAAATTGAAGCGAAACTAACGATCTTTTCCGATTAGCAGACTTCATAATCTGTCCGCGAGGGTACATCAAATTTATTTCAAGTTATGCTGCAAAATATTTTCATTCTTAATTTATTAATATCATAGCAAAGCTTTTATTTCTAATTTCAATATAAATTGAAGTTTATAACTCTATTTCAAAATCTTTCATTATGGCTTATCACAACGTGAATAATTTCTTCTTACTATTAATTGCCAGTTGGAAAAAGAATTTAAATTATCGTACTGATGTTTCTAATCTAAGACTTCATTGTATCTAACAACATATTATATCCTGTAAAACATATCCACAAAAATATCATTCCTCCTCCCAATACATTGATTTGATACTCGCAAGGGAATCACCATTAGTCACTGCCTCGAAGAGAAACTGGCCTTGCACATAGGTTACATCGAACTTTGTACTGATAAAAAAATTATCTTGGGGTAATCTCCTCACCTATCCTACGAACATATATTCAAATGGAATGTCATAGGGATACATCATTGAAAATGATTCGACCACAAAGTTTTATCAGAAAAAATTTAGTGTATAAATGACATAAGATTGGAAAACATGAGAACTCAGAGTAAACAAAAGAATATGTACTCGCTTGAAATATGTCAGGTTTTCCTCTAATCACATATTACACATGCAACATTATTTGCAAACAGAATTACACAATAACCAGGATAATCGTAGAACAAAGAACCATTCAGGGTTGGAATCAATTGGATCGTTTTCTGGACTACCCAGGCTATCGGCTATAATATGAAGGGCGTGATAGGATAACAGCAACACGAATGGGGAAATTTATCAAAATAACAACCTCATCAACATGAGATTGAATACGTTAAATAATAATTATTACATGTTAAATGCTGAGAGTAAATAACTATATACAAGGTGTTCAACATTCATCTCTATTTCATTAGCATTGACAATATGTCGTCGTCTTCATCGGTTTTATCTAGTATTTATTTTATTCTTTGCTGAAAGCTTCCTTTATCGTGATACCATTGCTGAATCTGTAGACCAATTCTTGCAGAGAAAAATCAATGGAATTGAGTGCATGGCACTGTTGGTGGAGGGCGTGGTTGATTTTCCCTCCTGTCTTCGATTTCTGCGACGTTTTTGGTTCCGATGGTGATGAAACACCTCCACTTGATTCGGTCTTGGGCTTGTGTTTCAAAAGATTTCATTTCAATTCCAGTTGCTTTGCATGGGTACTTGTATCTTTGAAGAGGGCAACCAAATGCTCTTTTTCATGAAATGATCTCACTGAATAAGACTTGACGTGAGAAACTTGACTGCATGTCCTGTCCCTCGAAAACGATGTTTCATGGTCAGCGATTCGATACCTTGACCGTTACCTCTCTCCAGAAAGTTGTTGTTGATCACATTCTCTTCCAATTTGATGCTCAAGATTTGAGCGAAGCTTTTGTTGGCGAAAACGTTCTAAATTTTGGATGTCACGACGGTTTAGAATGCAGGTTTCACATCCGTCTTGCAAGGATGAAATGAAAATAGACTTATAATGCATAATTTACATTGTTAAAATACGATCTTTGCTGGTGAAAGCACATTTGGTTACCTTTTCCTCAAGTGCAGCTTCAATTCTATGCTCCACATCTCTTCCCAGAGTGCACTTTGTGTTAAACTGTTGCCTAAATATGGAAACTTTTCTACTCTTTCGAGAGGTCTATCTGAGATCGTACCATCAAAACCTGGTAAGATGACATTTGGGGTTGGTTATACAAGGACTTTTTTTTCTTGATATATACTGTAAAGCAATGTTTTCGTCGGGAATATGTATATATACATATATATATATATATATATATATATATATATATATATATATTATATATATATATATATATATATATATATATATATATTTAAAAAAGGACATGTCGAACACGAGTTGTGATATATAAAAAAGAAAATGAAGAAAATGCTGACAAAATAATTGAAGTAATTTAAGTAATTTAATTAGGTGAAAGTTCTTTTTACCGGTTGCGTATTTGTTATGCTTATCAAAATATAAAAGAGAGATTAGAGTTCCTTCCTGATAGATTTTTTCCTCTTATCTCTTATTTTTCCTTATAAGAGGAAAAAATCTATCAGGAAGGAACTCTAAT
Source organism: Octopus sinensis (assembly GCF_006345805.1). Taxonomy (NCBI): domain Eukaryota; kingdom Metazoa; phylum Mollusca; class Cephalopoda; order Octopoda; family Octopodidae; genus Octopus; species Octopus sinensis. Next base: position 45,961,192 of record NC_043007.1, on the reverse strand, counting down.
CTCTCTTTTATATTTTGATAAGCATAACAAATGCGCAACCGGTAAAAAGAACTTTCACCTAATTAAATTACTTAAATTACTTCAATTATTTTGTCAGCATTTTCTTCATTTCCTTTTATATATATATATATATATATATATATATATATATATATATACCCTTTATATGCATGTATATGATATATATATATATATATATATATAATATATATATATATATATATGTATATATACACATGTGAGATTTTTATTTTACTTGTTTCAGTCATGTGATTGCGACCTTGCTGGTGCACCGCTTACAAGGGTTTTAATCGAACAAATCAAACCTAGGACTTATTTATTAAGCCTAGTACTTATTCTGTCTGTCGCTTTCGCCGAAATGCTAAGTTACTGGGACGTAAACACACCAACAACGGTCGTAAGGGGACAAATACTCAACACACACACACGTACACACACACACACACACACACACACACACACACACACACGCACACACACACACACACCACACATATATATTATATATATATATATATATATATATATATATATATATATATATATATATACGACAGGCTTCCAATTTTCGTCCACCAAATCCACTCACAAGGCTTTGGTCAGCCCGAGGCTAATGAAGCTATAGCAGAAGACACTTCAAGTTGCCATGCAGTGAGACCGAAGTTGGAACCGTGAAGGAAGTTACACCTGCGCGTAATATATATATATATATATATATATATATAAGATTCAGTTGAATTAGGTACTTAAATTGAGGCATCGTCTTAGGTCGGAATAGCATACATACACCACAATGTTATGTAAATATAGAACTTGGTATCTAAGTACCAGTCGAAAATATTCTTGCAGTATATGTAGACAATTAGACCAGCTGAGAGGGGATATCTGCTCTTAAGCTATTCAGACATGTACATTTTATTAGATATATTTACTGTCTTTTATTTAACGTATCCTAGTTATAGTTTTCTTTCGATAGTTGGCCATTTATAACTTATAATATGAAATAACTATTCTTAGGCTTAAATTATAACACAATAATTTATTTAAGCTTAAATTGCCCAGTAATTTATCCTCCCTATGTAATATTATAATATATATATTTCGTCTGTCTTTACGTTGTGATTTCAAATTCCGTCGAGGTCGACTTCGCCTTTAATCTTTTCGGGGTCGATAAATTAAGTACCAGTTGAGTACAGGGTTCGATCTAATCGACTAGCAAGCTCCCCAAAAATTTCGGGCCTTGTGCCTAGAGTAGAAAAGAATATTATAATATATATCTACCCCTTTCCAAGTTAGTATCTTTTATATATTGTTGATATAAAATTATATTTTTTTAATTTTTTATTGTTAATGGACTTAAATTTTTCGCACAAAAACTTGTTTTACTATACTTTTATCTACGGTTATTATTAACATCACTCTTTCCTACTTCCAACATATAACATCAAAAGTTCTTTATTCTTTTATTTTTAATGTGTGTAATATAAAAACTTTTTTTTTATATTTAGTATCATCTTATTTTTATTGTTTATTTTTATTTTTATTAGTACAGTTTTATATAATTCTGATATATTTTTATAATTATCATATATTTTTACCTTTTACATATACCTTATATTTTTACACCTTAATATATTTTAAATAATATTTATTTATTTATTTTATATTTGATACTTAATATTTGATATGTCTTATCGTTAGCCACCCTTAATAGGTGAGTATGTTAAAAAAAATTTACTTTTATTTTAGGGATTTCATATATTTTCATTTTTAACTTTAAAATTTTAATTTCCTTAATACTTTTATATCTTAAAGCATCTCTTTTACTTGTAATTTTAAGTACCTTTTAATTATTTGCCTATATTTAATTTTCAATTTCCCTTGTTGTAATTTTCCTTGCTATATTAGTTGTAGCAGATTCGTTTTATTCCCATGCAATGATTCCCAGTCATAGTTTAGAGATATCTTCCTTTATTAATATTATGGTAATTAGTAATGGTTGGTCAGCTTTCTTTCTTTTTTCTCCCTATCCTGCCTCCTCTATCCCTTACTATCTCTGCCTTAGAAATAAAGCTTATATGTTGGTCCCATCACAAACGACCAAGATAATTTAGTAGGTTGACTTCACAATACCAAATTTTCTTACAACTGACCAATAGATTTTTACAACTCCTTAATAGATAAACCTAGACTAATGGAGCCGCGCCTTCCTCTCTTGTTAGAAGTAAAGTTAAGTAGTCACTGGAGTCAATTATTCCTTTCCCCTCCTAAAAAACTCTACTAAACTTTATTTTTCTCTATTATGATCAAATATATACTATTTTGGTAAATCCATTCGGTCAACTGAAGTAGTAGCAGAATCAGTGTAAATGATTGATTTTGCTCCGTGGATTTTAAACTATGTTAAATAATTTCGAACGTCCATTATTTTGATGTTCATGAATCCATCTGACGAAAACGGTTTCTTTACAATGATGTAATGTTTTCATTAATAAATTAAAGAAGTCGTTAGAAATGGCCGTAATGGATTGACACCTGTACCTACCTCTACTGTTACTCATTTATATATATATATATATAATTGCTAAACAAGACAATAAACGTTAAGCCAAGGCACACATTATTATTATTGGAAAGTCATATACATTATTATTATTGGAAAAATTCAAAGTCTTATAACTGTTTCTGGGATATCTCAGATATTCCGTCATCGGAGGCGAATAGGGAAAATGAGAATGGCTAATCTAGACTCTTCTCATTTTCCCTATTTCTCTCCAATGACAGAATATCCCATACACTGGGACATCCCAGAAACAACTGTAAGACTTTGAATTTCTTTCCAATAATAATAATGTATATAACTTGAAACATTTGCCTTGCCTTAACGGTTGTTGTCCTCTTTAACATTTATATATCCGCCATATCGGAAATCTGCAATGGCTCCATAACTACCGTCTCGGCTATAAACTTGGAGCCCACGTAATCAGTTACAACACCTGTTATGTTGTATATATATATATATATATATATGCATGTGCGGTGTGTGTGTAATTAGTCATACTTACAAGGGATGTGGGGCCGAGTCCAGTGGGTAACATACTTTTCTATTCAGAGATTTTTAAACATATATTACACGCTGCTTTTATAGCTTTATTTATATGCTTCGAGATTCACTAATGTTTTCTTCCTCCATCCTTCTCTACTTTCCTTTTTCTTCCCCTCCCTCCCCCAGCGTTTCTCTCCCTCTTTCTCTTTTTCTCTCTCTCGTTGCTCACACGTGACCATCGTCCATCTTTGTTTCCTTTACCTGACCATATTTCTTTTTCTGTACGGACTTTTTTCTCACTCTCTTTTATCTTTTCTCTTTTCAAAAAAGAGTTATTTCCAGCGTTCACTCTGTTTCTCTCCTACTAGCCTGACGACCCTCTCTGTTTGTTTTCTTTTGGTTTCCTTGTATGTCTCTATTGTCATCTCTTTATTCCCAGCTTCGATCCTACATAAATCCAAAATTTTATTTTAGAATTTATGGGAGCAACTATTTTTGAGAATATCAGATTGTCGTTGAATGCTCGAAATGAGGGGTAGATAGACAACCGACAACTGCTGAAAGGTCCTTTCTCTGTGTTTACTTGTATTGTTTTCAACTTTTTCTCGTTACTTCCGTATTTAACACGTTTATTTACGTATTTCATGTTATTTGCATCGTTGGTGACGTCCAGTACCAATATATTCATGTATATATATATATATATATATATATATATATATATGAACTTAGATAAACTTAGATATGTTTCGACCAAAAATTGTTCCAGGCCATGTCTAACTTAATAGCACCACCTGATAGGATTATTCGAATCCTGTTTAAGTCAAGTTTTGTTTATGGTCCATTCAAGTAGTGAGTTCTTGTTGGGTAAGTTGTATCCAATTATGGATGGCTTATCTGGTATTCTTTGAAGGAATCTATCCAGACTCCGTTTAAAGTTGATGGGATCCTTTTCCTCTTTGATCTCCCTCGGGACAATGTTAAATAGGGCAGGGCCTGTTGATGAAAAGAAATTATGTTGCAGTGTACATGTATTCTGTGATCTTGAATTGGGCAGGGGACGTATGGCCCGTGGTCCCAGTCTTGGATGAGCCTTGAAGCTAATGTTAAGGTCGTTTGAGCAAAGTTGGCGGTATATTCTCCACATCGTACAAATGATATACCGCTCACGGCGACGCTGGAGAGAGTAAAGGTTCAAGGCTTTAAGGCGATCCCAATAATCGAGAGCAGCCATGCCTTCAATTCGTTTAGTGAGTGCCCTCTGGGATGACTCAATCCTGGAGATGTTTTGTCTTGTATGGGGAGACCACAGTGGGCGTACAAAGGAGGAGAAAAGTGGTATGATGACACGTTGTTCTCTGGACCGGAAAGTTCTTAAGATCCAGGAACTCATCCTACAAGCTATATCAACCTTCTTGTTGATGTGTGCACTCCAACTGAGATCGTCATCAACAATTACACCCAGGTCTCTGATATTGCTAGAGGCTGTGAGCAGTTCCCCTGAAGGAAGAGAGTATGGCTGTTTTAGTGAGGAATTTCTTCCAAAATGCATCAGCTCAAATTTTCCCTCGTTCAGTTGCATTTTGTTTCTGTCTGCCCATTGACTCACAGCATATAGATCAGACTGGAGTTGAGTTCGGTCTGCTTCTTCATTGACGATTTGCTGCAGCTTAGTGTCATCAGCAAATATTTTCACTTTGCCGTAATGTACGACACTGGAAAGGTCGTTTATGTAAATTATGAAGAGTAGCGGACCCAAGACAGTCCCCTGGGGAACACCACTGGTGACTTTTGCTGGGCTTGAGTGGACTCCATCAACTACAACATGTTGTGTTCTATTCGCCAGGAAATACTTAATCCAGTGTAGAACTTTTCCACTGATTCCAGCATTTGCCAATTTTGAGAGTAGGATATTATGGTCTACTCTGTCGAACGCTTTACTGAAGTCAAGATATATGACGTCAGAGTTCGAACCTGTTCCCAAGGCTTTGAGTACATCTTCAATGTGGTGTAAGAGCTGTGTTAGACAGTCCCTGCCACAGCGAAAGCCATGCTGATTTGCATTTAGGAGTTTGTGGGTCTCCAGGAAGTCAGCTATCCTTGATCTTAACACTCTTTCAAACACTTTAATGATGTGGGAGGTGAGTGAGATTGGGCGATAGTTGACTGCGAGGGATCTGTTTCCCTGTTTGAAAACCGGATGACCGACTGGGATAGAAACTGTTTCGGTATATAACCTGCATCTAAAGAATTTCTCCAGTGGCTGGTCAGAGGGACTGCAAGTTGGTGTCTACATTCCTTCAGGAGACTAGCGGGGAATCTATCAGGGCCTACAGCAGAGTAGTATTTGACCTCATTTATTGCTGCTACGATGTTAGTGGCAGTGAAGGTTATGTCTGAGATTTTATGTTGGGAATCAACTTCGTTCGCTTCTCTTACGTCAATATCAGTGGGAACACTAAAGACAGAGTAGTATTGTTTCTGCAGTATTTCTGCCATTTCTTTAGCATCGTGTTGGGGAATGCCGTTATCATCAATCAATGACCCAATGGGTGAGACAGTGGTTCTATGCTTATTTGCATAAGAATAGAACACTTTTGGGTTCTGTTTGATTGATATATATATACACAGGAGTTGGAAAAATAGTAGATACACCTTAAAATTTCAAACAAATTTATATTCATACGGGGTAGGAACGCCTTTGGCAGTAATTGCAGCTTGAATTCTACGAGGTATGGACTCGTACAAAGTTTGAGTTGCTTCCAAAGAAACTTTGTTTCAAAATGCACCATAAATGTTCAATAATACTGAGACCTGGGGATTGTGTTGGCCAGATAAGATGTTCAACCTCACTAGAACGTTCCTCATGCCATTCGGTAAGAACTTTCGCTGTGTGAATTGGTAATTATAACCCTGAGAAACTGCGTTTCCCTCCGGAGACAGTTCCTCAAACATAGAATGAATTCGATCAGATAAAATGCTTAAATTCGTATTGAGGTGTTTCTTATATCAACGACTTTTTAAAAATATCTTCTTATTCAAAGCTCTATATAGCATCACAAAATGCTTCCTTTATCTGTAATGGCACGAATTAAAGAGCAGTCAAGAGTATACTCCAGAAATGAAATAACAAATTTACTGTCGTGTAAATTCTAATATATGTATAACGAGTTGAATCAAGGCACTGAAAATAGCATTTGCCGCGACAATATAGAAAGGTCAAATATATGTTTATATATTTCAGGGAAATTTCAATAACTTATTCATGTACATTACAAAGAAGCGATTTTATTTAATGTCATAGAATAAAAATGCCATCCTCTTCTACGCCACAGCCTGAATCTTTGTGGGATTAGCGAAGTTTACTCTTTTTTTACGCACTGGGAATTAATATAGTGTTTGGTATTAATCACTTTCCTGTTCTTCCATCATTTTCGAAAGTCATGCAGAAAGGTTAATACAATTAAACCATAAAATCTAAAGCAAACAGAAATAAAATCTAATGTCAACGTCTTCCATCAGGAGTGTTTTTAAAACAATTCTGCATTTCATAAAACCTTTTCAGTGTACACACTATTAACGGTACATTTCATTGCTTTGCACAAGCAGTTGGAGATCAAGAAAAATTATAACTTGTCACTGTCACATGAAAATGTCTTTAACTATGTTAGTTAACTAAAATTCAAGATGATATAATTATTCATCTTTACTGTGTATACGAAGGACTAACTATTAATATTCCTGTGCTGAAATGTATGTATCAGACATCAGTATCAAAGATCTCATTCCAATAAATTCAGGTACATTATACTTTTATAGTGTCATTATGTTGCTAAGATTAGAGGTGATGAGACGTGATCTGGAGATTCCTGAAAATAAAACTTTATCACAAAATTTACCGTTCATTCGAACTCTTCCAATAATCCTTAATTATTAGTTCATTATTTCACACACTACCATAATTTTCTCCATGTTAATTGTATCATAAGAACTTCATTTCCTAATGGAAACAGGAAATATAACGTGAAACATTTATTTAATTGACTTGTGAATCTCAAACAGCTATGTCCAATTTGCAAATTGTTAAATCATATCTGAGAACATTAAGATATTTTGTGGGATTAATTCTTTGCAATATCATCTGTGGATTACCAAAAATATTAGAATTAAGGCTGGGTATGAGTTATGCAATATAACCTACACATATAGATCATAGAATTATTTCTACGTGCATCAATTTTTCTAGCGTATATGATTTGTTTGTGCAAATCAGATAGTATCTAATTGATGTAACATCCGCTAGATATTGTCCTGTATACAAAATAAAATTTAATTTATAGTAAGTGCATTCAAATTGCTTTGACAAATGTTTTAACTTTTTATGTTGTTTCTTGATAATAATCTTCCAATAGAATTACATATTGATATAAATTATTGATATATAAAGTAGCACGTTCACAAATAAAGTATGAAATAACGTACTTAACATTCATATATTTAATACTGCTTTTAAATTAATGATTCTTGACAAGAAAGGGACAATAATTCTTGCTGGTTTCCTTTTGTTTTAGATTCATTTTGTTTTTTACTGTATAAAATTTCGTTCTAACATAAGCATATAGTTTCAGTAATATTAGAAGGTAGGAAATTAATGGAACTTCAAGTAATACATGGTTTCATTGAGTGCTGACAGCACGCGAGAAATAGTTTCAGACTCGAAGCTAAACAGAGTTATTGGCATTGTTCGCTGCTAATCTACCAGACACGATTGTTTTATCTATAATATATCTTCAGCAGTTCATTTTAAGATAACTTGAAACTGTCGTCAGCTTTTAATAAAATGTACCAGAAGAACATGACACAAAAGGAAATATAATATAAAGATATACTAGGAGTATTAATAACAAAATCGTGTCAGTTATTTCTTCTACCTTTACCTCTCTTCACTTTTTTCTATATATAAAGATATATTTCCATTTATTTCTATGTATACATGTTCAGTGTAGTTCGGTGGACTCTGGAGGCAATAAGTAGAATCTATTTGTGGACTTTATGCCCCATAATTTTATCATCATAGATTCGGACATGATAATTTGAATAAAATATTCATATAATAAAATATTGCATTCGATCACATTTTCAGGATTTCGTGCAATGTAAGAATGTAATCAAAGGTTAGTTGTACTTGTAAAATATATATATATATATATATATGTTTGTGTGTGTGTATGTGTGTGCGTGTGTGTGTGTGTATGTAAGTATACGCACACAATACGTATAAGTCTGTGTTTATATATGTACACATGTATACGCATTTACGTGGCTTTGCGGTAACCAGCATGCTTCCCAATCACATGGGATTCAGGCTCAGTTCTACTGCGTAGCATTTTAGCCAAGTGCCTTCTACTGTAGCCTCGGGCCGACTAAGACCTTGCAAATGGATTTGGTTGGCCGAAACTGAAACAAGCCAGTCGTATATAGACATATATGTGTCTGTGTGTGAGTGTGTGTGAATGCATGTATGTATGTATATATGTATATATATATATATATATATATATATATGTATGAATGTATGTATGTATGTATGTATATATATATATATATGCATAGCTCTATACGTAGATATAAATGCCAACACACACATACACACACATACACATACACGACCACACATATGTATATATAAATATATAGCAGGATTAGTATAAGCCTTATCAGAAGTGCACCAGAATCAAAAACAGGCATTGAAATAAATGTATACATGCACAAACACATGCATATTCATTTATACATATCTTTACGTTCTTAGTATTTCAATCTATTTAAACACATTGTACACGTGATTCAATGTTTTGTCTTCATGTTTGTGTACATCTTATTTTAATCTAACTATTGTATGTATATATTTATATATATATCGATAATCGAAAAAATGCATAATTTCAAAAATACATAATTTCAAGCTATTCGATCTTATTGTGAATATACTTGTGTATTTGCTTACGTTACAGAGCAAGCATTACATTCCTACATCACTTTACTGTGTATTACATTCTCAGCAACAATGAGGTTAATTTATATATACTTATTCAGACGGACTACTCTGTCTATGAAATCGATGTCAATGATTTATAAATCGTAAGTTCTTTAATAATTCAAACGCACACATGCTGGCTTAGACATACACACGCACCTGCTACACACATATGCAAATGTATATATATACAGATACATCACATACACTTATATACACGAGCACAGTTATAAATATATATGTATATATATATATATATATATATATATATATGTGTGTGTGTGTGTGTGTGTGTGTGTGTGTGTGTGTGTATACAAGTTCGAAAAGGAACACACGAGTTAATATATACGGAAAAAAGTCAAGGTAGAAAATGCCAAGATAATTTTATAAAAAATTGTGGGTTCGAGGTTGTTGCGAATTCTTGGCAGAGAAGAAGAAGAAGAAGAAGAAGAAGAAGAAGAAGAAGAAGAAGAAGAAGAAGAAGAAGAAGAAGAAGAAGAAGAAGAAGAAGAAGAAGAAGAAGAAGAAGAAGAAGAAGAAGAAGAAGAAGAAGAAGAAGAAGAAGAAGAAGAAGAAGAAGAAGAAGAAGAAAGTGATCCGGACATCCAAGTTCGCCAAGTATTTTCCACAGAAATGCCCTATTTACAATGCCAAGGCCTTCGTTAAATCAATGAATGATTGAACAAGATCCATATTCTGCCGATAGCACTTCTGCATCTGTCTTGCTGTGAAAGTCATATCCATTTTCCCTTTACCACATCGGAAGCCACATTGAGATTCAGAAAGGAAAACTTTTACGAGACAGTCATTCAGGCGGGAAAAAATATTTGCCAGTAGCTGATAGTAGAGAATAACGTCTGTAGTTACCACACATTATTCTGGTTCCTTTTCTTTTATAGGGACGAAAAATAATTGCATCCTTCCAGTCCTTAGACTGGAAATCGATGTCAATGTTGCGAATTCTTGGCAGAGAAGGTGAAGAAGAAGAAGAGGAAGCAGAAGAAGAAGAAGAAAGAAGAAGAAGAAGAAGAAGAAAAGAAGAAGAAGAAGAAGAAGAAGAAGAAGAAGAAGGAGGAGGAGGACGATGAGGGGGGGAGAAGAAGAATGTGGGAGTGCCATGATAGTAGTAGGACTACTACATGATAGTAGTAGGACTCCAGACTGCAAAAATAAGTTCATGAAGAGACTGTATGATGTAATCACCACCAAATCGCAAGATCTCAGCACAAATTCCATTCTTTCCAGGTGCCCTTCAAAGCCTGAATTTACTTCTTGATGTCATTACTTCACCTCTTGAGGGCGTGGAATTTAAGCAGCCAATGATAGGTCTTTGCTACATAGTATCAATCGCTGTTTAATCCTCAATTGACTTATGGTTTAGGATTTCAGTGAAGTACTCGATCCAATGAACTGTGATTTCTGTCGATAGAGTGGAAGACTCTTTCGAAAGTAAAGGAGCTGATATCGAGCTCTTAGGCCCATAAATTTGCTTCATAAGATGGTAAAACTTTTTCCTGTCATTTGCATCATCAACAGCCTGACCATCGGCGCAAGATCCTTCCACCAAGTGATCTGCATCTTCCTGAGAGATCGCTGCAGTAGTGATTTTACACTGCTATAGTGGGCAAGTGATAGATGTCGCTGTACAGCAGAAATTTCTGTGTAGCAATACATTGTAAGTATGGCGCTTTAAAGCCAATAGTCGCTTAACTTCAGCATCCTTTTCATCAAACCAGTATCAGTGTCTGGAAGCAGCAAATTCCAGTGTTTCAGCAGCATATTGAAGAACCTGGTCTCGAAAAACCTCCCATGTGGCAGTATATGCAATGCTGGACAAGCGAGTCTGAAGCTCTTTCCTCAACACAGCGTCATATATCTTGTGGACATTCAGACGCCGATTATTGCTGACTGGCCTTCTTCTCTCTTTCACTATAATCATCCTCTGGAACTTTGCTCGCACAAGACTGTGGGCTGTCCAGCATTCCGATCCATGAAAGGACTTGACATTACAAATGTCATAGATATCACGCTTGCGGATGACATGATCCAGCAAGTGGCAAACTTCAGACCTTGGATGCATCTACGTTGTTGTGTGATCACCTTTGTGCATAAAATGAGTGCTTGCGATGTAAAGTCCAGGTTAATCGCAAAGCTCCAGCAGCATGAGACCATTGCTATTCACATTCCCTACTCCAAAACGTCCTAGAGAGTTCCATCTTTGCCAGTCTCTTCCAACCCTGGCATTGAGATCCCCCAGTAGAATTGGGGATTTTCCTAAGTATGGCTCTCAGCTGGGTATAAAAAATAGTTTTCTCGAAGATGAAGACGTTGTTTTGATGAATGAATTTTAATCCTTCTGTGATCAAATCGGTCATCACAGCTAGTCAAAATAGGTGCATAGGAACTTAGAGCAGCAAACTGCCCACTTTGCAGGTGCAATCGTAGAGTCATTAGACGTTCATTTAGGGGAACAAGAAGCACCACCAACTTCTTAAGGATATGAGATCGAACTGCGAAATCAACATCAGCCTCTCTGCGTTTCCCCTTCCGCCTCCCCTTCCATAAAAAAGGTGTATCCACCTCCTACTTCCTCAAGCTGATCATCACCTTCTATACGAGTCTCTGAAAGTATAGCTATATCAATGTTATAACGGTTCAGCTCACGAGCAACAGGTGCAGTGCGTCTTTCAGGCCTAGAATCATTCTTGTTATCCAACAGAGTGTGCACATTCCAACATGAAATGTTTAAGTTCCATCCAGATTTTGTAAAAAGTCTTTTTGCTTTTCGAGCGCAGGTTGGACATCCGTCAGTTGCGCTAAACTGACCAGATATAGAAAGACAGGCAATTTTTGGTTCACCTTTTCTAGAACCTCCCCGGCCTCAGGGTGAGCAGTGCCCTCTCCAAATGGAACTGTTCAGATACTCATGCAGCAACCGAATTCTACCGCTGTCTTGGGCGACAAGGAGACGACTTTATATCTAGTGTTGGTCGCTTACTTGCAGGTCGCTGACCACACGCATGCTTCACGAAACTTACCATCGCTGCAGGACTTCCGAATAAAAAATAAAATAAAATATACGAAAAATACATAAATATATACTAAAAATAAAGATAAATATATGCTAAAAAGGAAATAAATTTATATAGGAAAAAACACACATAGTGCAGAAGTCAGCAATGCCTGTGAAGAGCTTTAGTTCGAATAAGGCTTGCACGACACGTCATAGATCCTCTCCGCTTTGTTGACATTATCTAGAAATAAGCCGGAGCAAGATGCCTGGTGCCAATATGAATCGCAGGCCCAGGGATGTAGAAGCGTCATGATCTCTAGCAGAAACCAAAGATCCCCAAAATGTCCAATGCCATCCCTGCATTTCTAGTTTTATATCAGAGTGACCTCTTAGAGACATACTTCAACAGAAGCTGAGGGTGCCTCACTCCCAGTGATCTTTCAGCACACCGGACTACATCCCAGAATTTCTGCGTACTCGTGCTATTGCTAGATAGCCGTTCAGCCTGCACTAGGTTCATCTGGACTATCAACAGGTTTTGCTTTTAATTCTGCTCGATTTCTAGCAAACCTCCTCACCGGGATAGCCTGGTGGGGATGCCAATTTAGTTGCCGGCAACCCGACCATGCAACAGGTTGTACTGGATTCCATGTTACTATTCGCACTCTGAGAGTCTCATAAGTGACCTTACATATACGAGGGGCGTTCAATAAGTAATGCCCCTGACCCACTTCCCATAGCAGTAGAGCAACAAAACTTGGCACAGTTATTAGTCTTTATCTACATAGGAACCATCCAAAGTTACGCATTTCTCCCATTATTTCATGCAGCTCTGGAGACCGTTTGTGTAGAAGACCCAAGCTTGGTCCTCCAACCTGAACGTGACTTCAGAAATCAAGGCTGCATCATCTGGGAAACGCTTTCCTTTCAAAAACAACTTCATGACTGGGAAGAGGTGAAAATCAGAGGGTGCAAGGTCAGGAAAGTAGGGGGATGGGGGAGGAGTTCATAGCCATACGCCTGTGCTTCTGATCTGGCGACAAGCGAGTTGTGGACCGGAGCGTTGTCCTGCAAGAGGAGGATGCCTTTGCTGATCTTGCCCCGCCTCTTGATTTTGATAGCTTCTCTTAATTTCCTCAAAAGTGAAGCATAATAGGCTCCTGCAATTGTGGTACCCTTTGTCAGGAAATCTGTCATCACTACTCCGTCCTGGTCCCAGAAGACTGTGAGCATGACCTTGCCAGCGGAGGGCTGCACCCTTGCCTTCTTTGGAGGGGGTGAGTCACGGTGCTTCCACTGCATTGACTGGGCTTTGGTCTCTGGATCATAGTGATGGACCCAGGTTTCATCCTGTGTAATCAGTCTTTTGAAAAATGTTGACTCATCTTTTGGCACATCTCCAAATTCACCCTCGAGCACTCGACGCGTTCTTGCTTCTGGAAAGGCGTGAGCAACCTGGGAATCCATCTGGCAGACACCTTTTGCATATGTAAATGGTCATGAATTATAGTTTCCACAGACCCGGTACTAATCTTGACCTCATGGGCTATTTGGCGAATAATTATGCGTCGATCTTCCAAAATGGCAGCCTCAACTTGGCGACAGATGCCTCATCAATGGCAGAAGGGGCGACCAGATCTGGGAGCTGTTTCCACAGAGTTCCGACCATGTTTGAATTCACGATGCCAGCGTTTTACAAGGTCATATGATGGGGCATCATCACCATAAGTTACTTTCATTTCATCAACAGTCTCCCGTGGTGTGCGTCCTTTCAAATACAAAAACCGGATCACTGCTCGACACTCAACAGGCTCCATTTCACAATTGACTCGGTTCAAACACCTGTAAATCAGAAACCACAATTAATTCAGAGCTGTAATTTGCCGCTTTCTCTATATAGATATAAATGATTGCACATGCAAAATTTCAGCTAGATCAAACAGCTGCAAGTGGGTCAGAGGCATTACATATTTAACGTCCCTCGTATATACATATATATATATATAAAGTAATGTTTGTTGGTGCTTCAACGTGGGTGTTTCATACAGAACAACATTACTACTTTTTTAGCCCAGAACACCTCCTCCAGCTGGTTAATGACACAACCTATGTCTGATATGTTGAGAGCAGGGGAGCGAATCCCTACCATATAGCGATTTGACAAGACCAGTAGACCAACCTGGTTTCAGGCTATTTGCCCTTTTTCAGTACTGTTATCAGCACCAAGCAATGTTTAGGCATAAGCAAACTTTAGATTAGTTAAACTGTGTTTGTGACACACTTCAACTTCTGTAATTCAGAAACCACAATTAATTCAGAGCTGTAATTTGCCACTTACTCTATAGAGATATAAATGATTGCACATGCAAAATTTCAGCTAGATCCAACAACTGCAAGTGGGTCAGAGGCATTACTTATTGAACGTCCCTCGAATATATGATGATGATGATAAATAATATCACCATGATAATGGTTTTTCAAATTTTGTTTTCAGTTATATATCCACAAGAGCTTTCATGTTTTACAACACCCTAGATGTTTTAGCTTTTATTCTCTTGGCGACGGCAACTATAACTATGTGACGTTAATATGCTGTTTGCTGACAATCTACGACATACTTTCTATATTTCGACAAATTTGGAGTGTATGTTATTTTTAAGTAAAATTATACTCAACTTTATACTATTGTCCATAGACAACCTTTCTACGCTTGATTTACGACGTTTATCTATTCGCAATATCATGTGCTTTTGTTTTATTTACAGTCTGTTTATGAATCCCCACATACAAATAAACGGGGATTACCTACATACATTTCTGAAATTATATTCTTGGTGTTCACTCAGAATATATTTTATTGTTTTAATTGTTCATTGTGCTTTAATCGAAATTACCAATTATTATTTCTCTCCTTGTTATTGTGAAATTATTTAATTTATGATGGTATCGAATACAGATTTCTAAGGGTTGACTGTTTAGTTTGAGAGTCGAGCAAAGAAGGAATCAAGTTAAAATATTTGTTTTGCCGTCATATCTCGAGAGGGTGTATTTATAGTTGAGAATTTATTGGTCAACATGTTATAGTATTTTTCAAACTGCTGTGATATCAAACTCCTGAATTTCTTAATGGAACAAATTAAGAAAAAAAAAATTATAAAGTAATATTTTTCCACCAACCACGCTAAACTCACTCCGGGTTTGTAAGTCTCTGTATCATTACGTGCAGTTCTCATCTCCTATTAGAGTTCGATTATTTGCTTTAGTATGTAAAGCATACAGTAGATGGGCATGGGTCTTCATTTCAGGACCTAATATTTATACGATATGTTGATAGTATTGTGTTCTTACTTACTGCTTCTATATACGGGAATTTTTCATAAGCACACTATGAATTGATAACGAGGTAGAATTTGTTCCTATTGTGAAGTTACGCATCGTAATTTATTGTCTAAAACTTCACCTTTGATCCAAAGACTGCCTGACATTTGGTGATTAGTCACTTACATTTGGTATGTGTCAAGATTCTGCGAAGTTTGTATATCACTAGTTTTCAACCTGATGCTATTGTCCGGCCAGAATCTGCTAATGATTTAAATTTATGCATTTGAAATTTGTTCCATGCCCATGCGATATGTTTGCTCGACTATAAAGGATTATATGTAAATGCTAAAGTAAACCTGTATAATTTATCATTGTTTTAAAGTATGACTCATATTAATGATCTTGTACATATGGAAATTATCTGTGTTTGTAAAGTCATGTATTTCTGAGGGAAAATCATTGAGAACATAATAGCAAACACATGTTCGTTATATCAATCTATTTAATTGCATCATTTAGTCTAAAAGAATAGTGTAAGTATAGCAGATTATAAACTTCTTAAAACATTTAAAAGTGGATGTATAAAGCTGAATTGCGTACTGTCTTAATCAGTTTCACATTAATGGGTAAAGTTCTGAAGAAATTCAAATATATTTTAAACCTGAATAAATTTTGCAAGCATTCAACTATTTCTTGTTCGTGTAGTAGGAGATCTTGGGTAACTTATCCAAGTAATTATGGATTTGACATATTGCCACTATGCCGGCATTATCGAGGGTGGAAATAAATCGATTACATCGACCAGTGCTCATCTGGTACTTATTTTATCAATGCCGAAAGAATGACAAGCAAACAGACATGACAAATGCTGCCGAGCATTTTCCCGGTGAGCTAATGATTCTGTCAGCTCCCTGGTCATCCAAGAAAATATTAATATTGGACGAAGGCGGCTACCTACCAGAACTTTTAGCAGGGTCGACACAAGTCTTAGCGGCATTTTGTTCATCTTTAAGTTCTTAGTTCAAATCCCGTCGAGGTCGATTCTGCTTTTCACCCTTTATGAGTCAATAAAATAAGAACTAGTTTAGTAATGTGGAACACGTAATCGACCACCCACTCCCTGGAAATTTCCGGCATTGCGCCTAGAGTAGAAAGGAAATAATTATCAATTCGGGTCAACATCACAAATTACAAATTACAACAACGATAAAGAAGTTCCACTAACAATACATGTTAACGTTTGTATAAATTAAAAGCCCTCTAAGTATTACATTTGTAACAGTAACGGAAGTCAGTGAGACTCAATTTTGAGATAGCCCTGAAGTACATAGGTATTATCAATGCATTGCAATTGTGAAGAACCCAACCTGTCGTAGGCAACGTGTATCTAGGACTACATTATGTTAGATATCCTTCTATGTCTACAGAGATGAAACATTACCTAAAAGAGTCTTCGATTAATGCTGTTCCATAGTTGATTGAAAAGCCAAAACCTTTTTTAACTTTGTGCATAATACAGCTTTTGTCGTTTTACACATACATTCCTCTTGATCTGATGATATTATGCCAACGTTATTTTCTTGTAAATTATGATTATTTGCGAGAAACGTAAAATACACGATTCTTATTTGAATACAGAAAACAGAGATTAGAATATAGTTTTAATTTGAGCATTTCAAAAGCATTAGAGAGCATAGCATAATGGAAAAAAACGCTTAAGAACATAAACACAACGGAAGATATAAATATGATTTAAGAAAGCACAAAGAAACATGTTTTCAAGAATCACATGCAATATTCTTAAAACCAGTATTGACGTAAAAAAATTTAAAGATATTTGAATAAGAGACAATTTTAGCTGAGATTTAAAACCAAATCAGAATTCTACCACGCTGGTATGTATTTCATTTACAACGTTTGCAGTGATGCTAAAACTGTTTACATCTAAAATATGCTCCCCACACACATACACATACATAGATATATATGTGTGTGCGGGCGCGCGTGTGTGCATGCATATATGTATGTAGGCATGTATGTATGTACGTATGTATGTCTACTAGTATTTTAAGTCTTGAAATACGAAGTATGTACACACACGCACGCACATATATATGTATATATGGAGGTGAGAGAAAATTAAGATTAGAAGACGATCTTTTCAATAAAGAAAACACTGATCAATCTACTGTCCAAAACAAAAGCAATTACAACCCGACAAAAGGGAGAACCAAAATACTAAGTACATTTTCTGAGTTTATGTCCACTTTCCCTTAAAATGAACTTCCATTTCCTAAACAAGAGTCCATTACTAGTCGGGAAGAATAGAATGGAAAACTATACATGACTTCAAAAAATAACAATAGTCATAAAACAAACTTATAAGCGATGTGTTGTAGTTTATATATGGAACTGCACAAAAATATCGCATTAACTTTACTCCAAGACACCATGCACTATAAAATAGTAAGCAACTAGCGACAAATATAAACAATGTTTCAACTTAACATTCTCATCGACCAACGCGGAAGTGGCTTAACTTATAAAGATTTTATAACTAAAACTATTTTTGGTTTCAACAGATTTCCCAAACTTCACAACAATAAAGCAATTTCTGATGCTTGCAAAGAATCACACACATTGCATAAACACGCCTTTCTGAAGGACAGAAATTAAGACTGATCCGAGACACTGGCTGTGAAACTCACAGGCATAGCAACATACTTGACGTGTTGTTAAAAACTTTCTTAAAATTCATACCAAGTTTCATAAGGGATAAACTTGACCTATTATGCCACCTCCTGAAAAGTTAAGAGGAATATCATAAGTGGTACATTTCATGTAATAATACATTATACCACTTTCGCAGAGAAGTACGAACAAGATACAATATCATTTTGTTTAAGAAATGTCCCTGATGAAATTCCTGACCGATTTGATCACAGAAGGATTAAAATTCATTCATCAAAACAACGTCTTCATCTTCGAGAAAAACACATACCAACATACATCTGGAACAGCGATGATTACAAAAATAGCCTCAACATACGTGATCTTAGTTATGGCATGTCTGGAAGGCCTAATGTATGAACAGGACAAATAAAATTACATATCAATTTTCAAAATTATCTGGTGAAAGTTTGGATACGATGCTCAGATGACTGCCTTTTCTCTGGATATAGAGCCTAAATGAATTCAATGATTTCGAGTTCCTACTCGGTCGCATCATTAAGGTTTTTCAGTTCACCATGGAACCGACATCAACAACAAAGGGACTTTAAACAGTGACGATTTTTTTCATGCCACCTAAATCATGCCCGATCCAATATCACATTCGTCCTAGTAGAATTTGAACAATTGTCTCCAGACCGGATAGTCATAACCAAAGACGACTTCAATTGAAAGATGCACTACTTGAATGAGAGTAACCGTATTATCGGACATAGAATAGAAAAGAATGCGCTAAAGTAAAAGACATTGAAACATTGCAAGAAAGCAAAAACTGTTCAGATGGACCAAAACTATATCTTTAATTCCACCCCACCCATGCACCCCCAGAAACACAGAAATAATCAGCATTATATATCAGAACATATTGTTATTGAGCCAATACCCAAGAATGAAAAAGGCACTTGAAACATATAAAATAATGAAATGCAAACGGCAAAAAGTTCCTAAAAAGTATTTACCAGCGCGAAACTAGGCTGTCGCCTCGACTTCAACACTTGAAATGTGGAAATTGAGAAAATTTAAATCTATTTTTTACTGAGAAAATGTTATTTTACATTTTTTCAAAAAATTAGCATTTGCCATCAAATGCAAATGAAACTCACAGAATGAGATTAGATATTCATTGTATACAAATACGCAATTCCAAAACAAGAAATATTCTACTTAGTTAACATCTGTCACAAGCCCAAAAACCAAATCTCACAGATTTCGCGTCTTTCCCACACTGTCAATACTGCAGACCAAACAAGAAATAAGGAAAGTTCTTTTATTAAAAAACATACCAGCCACTGCAGAACAGGCAATGAAAAAAAAACATCCGCAATACACGATTTTTATTTTGTATTTGGCTTCATAATTAAGAAAACCAAACTTCATGCAGAAGCTATCTCAATATTATTTACTTCACACCTTATCTTATTTACCCCACACCTTAGTAATAACTAATGGATAAGTTTTAGCATATTCAATGAGAGGGAACTAACACTAATTGATAACAGTATTGTTCTACAGAATAATAATAATTACTGTAGTATTCTTATATAAACAATTATTATATCACTTACTCATATCTCTTTTACCTAACTGCCATATGATATATTCAATGCTTTTATGGGACTTTTTCGCACGGCTACCAAACGAAAGTTGATCAATGAATTTGTACGTAATGGGCAAGTGTTCTGAGTTACATACCTACTTTAATAACAAATTGTTTTATAACAACGGCCACAATAGTCAGAATTCATAACCCATCTCATTACGCTATGTGCGTTTGACAATTTAATCTGAAAACAGTAAAGTTTACTCTATATGTTAAAATGGAATAAAATTTTGATGAATTCAAATACAATCTCAGTGCATTTCATATATATGTGTGTTTGTGTGTGCGCGCGCCTGTGTGTATGTGTATATACATATACATAAATATCTATAAAGATATTCATGCATATATATACATATATATATATGTATATTTATATGTGCGTGTAGATATATATATATAT
This sequence comes from Octopus sinensis, assembly GCF_006345805.1. Taxonomy (NCBI): domain Eukaryota; kingdom Metazoa; phylum Mollusca; class Cephalopoda; order Octopoda; family Octopodidae; genus Octopus; species Octopus sinensis. The sequence continues at coordinate 45,941,021 of NC_043007.1, read as the reverse complement.
ATATATATATATATATATATATATATATATATATTATATATATATATATATGTAACAATATAGGGTGAAATTAATTAATTTGGAATAATTATTAATTACACCAAGTAGATTTCGGCATGTAAAAGCCTCATTCGAGGAAAATTTAAGTAATACTAAGCAATTAAGGGTTTAGCAACGGATTGCCTCACCACACACCGAATTTAGAAATAGCAGTCAAAGAGTTATAGCTATTCTTTCTACTAAAAGGGAGATCTCAGTAAAAACACAGGAAACCCATTCTCCCTTTACATAGAAAATAACTGGAAGCGATATCTAAATGACTGCTTCAATATTTGACATGAAAGTATAAAGAGGCTTAAATAATTTCAAGCACTTCTAAATAGATATCACATTCAATTTATTATGGGTTATAACCATCAACAGCTTCCCTTCCTCGACATCCTCATTAAAACATCCAACAGAAAAATACAAATAGACATATACTATACATGAGCTAAAGCATACACTCATCAGCAGGAATTACCCACCATCACTAATTCATAGACTTTTTAAACGTGCCCTAAACTCAACATCTACGAACACAGATATCCCAATGTAAAGAAAGTATTACAACCAAATTTCCTATCATGCATATCCATACACAACCTCCCAAACAATAAAGCCTTCGACATCCTCCTCCAGAACATTTCTTTACTGAAAAGGGACCGTAGAATGAATCAAATCTTCCAAACTCACACCATTATAAAGAGCAAAAGACTATCTAAGTGAATGAAAAGTCTTCTAACACAAGCCCAACAACGACAGCAAAACATGTCGAAGACATAACTGTGGTATATGTGTCAACCTAATTGAAAAATCAGAGTTCTCCTCTAAATAGTGTCAATGTTTTACAGTGAAAGACAACTTCACATGTACTTCGGAAAACCTGATATATGTGTTAATGTGTCGAGAGCAATATACTGGTCAAACTAAAATCAGTCTACATATGTGTGTGTGTATGTATGTATGCATATAAACCTATAATATACTACATACGCGTATATATGATATATGTATGTCAATGTTTGTTTTATGTTGTTATACACACAGATATACATATAATTTTAATGAGGAAAAGGGAATGGAAATTCTCATTAAAACTGTTTCTCAAAATGGACATTTTAGTCCTTCTCATACAATGTTATGTAATGCTGGTTACAATATATTAAACTATATAACAATTTTATTGTCCATTCGCTTCCTCACATGTGACCTTTTGAAGACATCAGCGACTAAATGAATGATTTGGCAGGAGCTCATTTAAGCGTGTCACAATATGCAAATACACCGAATACCAATAGCTTTTACTTGATATCTCCCTTAGTTTTTCAGAGAATAATTGTTAATATTATGCATAGAACTAAGTCAAAGTAATATTAAAATAAAGCCGGTTGGAATTTAACTTATACAATAATCCCTCGACTATTGGGGTGTTACATTCTAAACCCCCGCCCTCCCACCGCTATAGGTGAAAATCAGCGAAGTAGAAACAGTACTGCGCTGTAATTTTCTGTCTTATTTTTATAATTTATATATATTTATTTTATTATAAATGAAAAACAACACCACGAACGCATCGACGTAAACTTAGATAATAAACCGCAATAGGCGAAGAATTACTGTTATTCGAAGTATTAAGTGTCAACCGACCATTAGCTATTTATTGACTTTTGTGGTGACGATAACAGTAAAATAAGATTCACCAAATAGTCTATGCTTTTAATTCACCAACCCTTTTCTCCTACAAGCCAATGGAAACCACTCACTCATCAGCATAAATGAATACATACACTAACAGCAATTAGCGTCCGTATACGCACACACATATGTAAATACGCGCACATATATGCGCATATAGACATAGACATTATATTTCTTTCTCTCTCTCTCTCTTTCTCTCTCTCTCTCTTTCTCTCTCTCTCTCTCTCTATATATATATATATATATATATATATATAAACGCATGTAGACACTCCCATACACACACATATGTGCCGACATATTCATACACGCACAAATGCTACACACATATATGTGTGTATCCATACACGAATCTATACACGTACATACAGATATAGAAAAGCACATGCACGAATATGAACGAGCTATAACCACAATGTTATTTTTCAGCATACACACATGCAAACATAAGATATACACACGAACAAAAATATGTAAACATGTACTCACCCATATACACAAAATATATTGTCAAATACGCACACACTGATTCAAACCTATACAACCACGCGCCTATATATGTATGTATGTATGTATGTAGGTAAGTATGTATGTACGTATGTATGTATGCATGTATGCATGTATGTATGTATGTATGTGTGTATGTATGTATACACATACGTTTACATCTGAGACCCAGACCTCCACTTTTCTTTACTGGGGGATCATGTATGGAAGTATAATCAGCCTTTTCTTCCGATTAGGATTTCTTTATTATCTTCTACTTTATACCTTCCTATATAACTTTACCTTAGTCTTCTATTCGCTATAGATTCTGTTTAGATCACAGATGTCTTAAATACCTTTTAGATTTTATCTTTCACTCAATTGTTTCAATAATACAATTTTTTTTTGTCATGTCATATTCAATATCATTATTTGTTTTTTTCTATGCAACACTTTTAACCAAGTCTACATCACAGACTTTAGCTTTCTTTCAGTTTGCTATTTCTTAATTCTTTCACTTTTCTCCTTATTAATGGTATCATATATATTATAATATATTCTTTTCACTCACTTTTACCTAATTTTATATATGTCATGTTTTATCTTTATATTGCTTAATTTCATTTTAAGTATCTTCTGTTAATAATTTCACTTTGCTTTTATTTTAAGATGTATCTTTATAGGCATCTTCTATAATCCATATTGTATAACTGATAAGTTTTGCATGACAATCATTTTTTCTATAACCATGATTTACTTTCAATTTAAAACCACTTAATTATTTTACCTTTTATCGCTATTTATTGTATCTTTTATTTATATGATACCCCTTGCTATCAATTTTCCCTTATTCTGTGCTCCATATGTTTAAATATTAAATAAACTGTGCACTATTTGATATTTCTTCAATATACCTTGTATTTTAATTTTTACTTTCTATTTAAATCTTATTTTTTTCTTTTAATATTTTAAGATATTGTCAGTAGTTTTCTTTATTGTAAAGTTACTATTATATGGTACTAAAAACTACGCTCGGCTTAAGTGGATTAACAGCTAGGTAAATAGAGAGATATTTGGTTAGCTGGATCGATGTAGTCTGTATACATAGTTCTATAAATAGATAGAAAAATAGGTAGATAGATAGATAGATTGATAGATAGATAGATAATTTAATAGGTAGTTAGTTTAATAGATAGATAGATGCATGCGCGTATAAGTACATGTATTATACCTTGGGATTAAATTATTTGTGTACACTAACACGAATTTCTACATTTAGTCTTAGGCATCCACTCTAATTTACTTGGTGTACATTTATTCGTGTAGATCTTTCTTTGTGTATTTATAAAAGCTTGTCAAAGAATTATCTCGTTTATATATCGTTATATATCTCGTTTATGTTTAGTGAATATAGTATAAACGTATGTGTCTATGTGTATATGAATTTGTGAGCCAATGTATGTGCATCAGTATGTATATATGTGTGTATACATGCGTGTATGTGTGTGTCGGTGTCTGTCTGTGTCTATATTTGTATGAATTTAAATTAAACCTACTTCAATGTAATTTTTTTCTTAACATTTTCATAGACAATATAGATTTCATGCCTTTGGAAAAGAAAATTGGGTTCCACTTGTGCCTGGATAAACCGTTGTATATCGCTTCTAATCTCTTTTCCTTCTCTACCTTAGTCCTTATTAATGTGTGCCTCTCTATATAAATACGTATTTTTATATATTTATTTGTGTGTGTGCGTTCGTGTGTGTGTGTGTATGTGTGTGTGTGTGTGTGTTTGAAGGTGTGATTTAATATATATATGTAAATACCTGTGTTTGCACATTGAAATAGAGCTGTGACGAATCGCATTGGTTTACGTCAATAAGTACGTATTTTGCCTGTTCTATGAATAGACATCAGAAAAGAAATCCTAGGCTGGAATAAAATACAAAGGACAATATGACCGACAACTGTCTTAAGATCTATGATCAAGTTTGGCTGCAATTCAATGACTGAAATCAATAAAATTGATAAAAGAAAATATAGAATTAAATGTTGTGATGCCAATTATCACATAGAATTATTTTGGTGCAATATTTGCCAAAACTAAACCAACAAATAATCTGATATTATATGAAATATATATAATGTGTTGAACTGAAAGATTATTATATAATATTTGAGGCCCATAACATCTTTCAAGGCCCGTAAAAAAAAGTGACTAAAATAGAAGCACGTTAACCTCAGTCTGACAATCGATTGTCAGCTTGAGGTTAGCATGCTTAAGAGTGGTTCCTCTAAAGGGAGTGGGAACCTCAAAGAGTACGCGAGGATCATCCGATGTTATGAAATTTGAACCAGAGAATGGGCTTCAGTCTACCAGTATGACAGAGAAATAGTCCCTAAGACAGGCTTTTCTAAAAGTTATGCCAGAAAATCTTTTATCGAATCAATTTCAGGTTACCACAGAAAACGTTTATTTGAGGAGTTGAACGGTTGAATTCAAATTGAAACACGATAATTGCGAAGAAATATTTCGCAAGTTATGTAGGTGTCCTCTATTGCACATTACTGATTCAACCACATTTTCTGAAGGGCGAAGTTTCAGTCTTTGTGTCCATCTTCGCCTCCTTGTTGTTACATAAACAATATTGTGTTGTAATTACATTGTAAATGATTTAGCTTATATTCCTGTTATATTTGCATTTATATCTTCTACACTGTAATGCTCTCATTTTGCTCGACTACAGCAACTTCGCATTGGGAAGACACATCACCTGTACTATGGATACATGATTAAAATAGCATAGGAAATAATTGCAAGATCGATGGTTCAAGCCGAGTCAGTCAGTGGGCGAACTAGAGATAGAGCAAGAACAGAATGCTTGGATATTATAATTGTGTTAGTTGTTCGTGCTTGGGAATCCAGCCGAAAAGTCAAATGATGGTTGCTTCTGAGTGAACCCCATGAAGAAGGTGGTTTACGGTTCTACACTCATGTCCTTTGCTAGAACTCTGGGCGAAGACGAATGGATATACAAATGATGGTTGCTTCTGAGTGAACCCCATGAAGAAGGTGGTTTAAGGTTCTACACTCATGTCCTTTGCTAGAACTCTGGGCGAAGACGAATGGATATACAAAGCAAGCAAATAATGCATGTGGTCATATTAGGTGAGGCACAATCAAACAGCCCCTCGTACTTTTAATATAAGAATGAATGCGCTTATTTGATGGAGTATTGGCAATGATAGGGTGCATTTTAGTTATATATATTAATTAGATTGTTATATACTAAGTCTATATTATGCTTAAATTGAATCTTTTTTATTTCTCTCAAAACAGGTATATTGCAATCTCTGATATTATGAAACTAATACCACATCATAAAATTACGGCTAATTGATTAGTGGTTTCTCCAAAGTATATGTTGATGTCCTTACATAGACTGTCTAGAACAGCCGTCATTTAAAGTTTACAAAAATAGCAAACGGCAAAATTAAACACCAATGTAGTTCAAAAACAGTGGTATAAAACTTTTAGTACCTTGTATATTATACAGCTCTCATAACATACACCGTTGAGAAAGATATTTTCTGATTGATACTGTATAAGGACGAGGAGTGGTCATGCTAACAAGATGACCGTAAGCAGCAAAATGATCAGAGCAACTGAGTACTTTACAGCAAAATTAATAGTAGATTAGAATTGATCAAACTAATAATTGTATATTTTGGTGAGTTTGTGAGAATAAGGTAGTTCACTGAATGCCAAGAAAATGATAATTGTTTCGATTTTATTCCATGTCCCAAATCGACAACCACCACCCGAAAAATATTGTGGACCTAAAGTGTTGGTCATTATTTTCTTCATCTCTCACTTATTTTCATGTGCGTAAATGTAATTATATATGCGCGTTTGTGTGTGTATGTATGTATGTATGTATGTATGTATGTATGTATGTATGTATGCATGTATGTATGTATGCATGTATGTATCTATGTATCTATGTATGTATGTACGTATGTATATACGTTTATATATATATATATATATATATATATATATATGCATATTAATATTTCCTGCTATTGATTAAAATGATGAAATTACCAAACTCCAGCAAAATCAATACAGCCGCAACAATAAAATATTCTAACTTGTTTTTGTTTTCCTTCAAATTAATGAACATTAGTATTCATTAACCTAATCCCCCTTAGGGGAAATAGGTTAATGAGTAGCAAGTTTTCTCATCGCAAGCAAGTTCTGTGTAGCAAAATATTCAAGGGACAAATCCTAATCAATCATATGTATATCTGGTCCCTATGTGAAAACGTTATAATGCTATTAGGATCCGTTCTATTATACCACTCAACAGGTATTTCGTTATGAGACTCTTTTTCCCTGATTTAAAGGTATTTTGATACGTTGAATCCAAACTGGAATCCATGTTTACCATTACGACCAAATTTCAAAATACCCTAAAACCTACTTTACGCAATTTTCCACATTCTTCAGAAAATACACTGTTTACAATACGTTTTATGTATGTCGGAGAGAAAAGCCATGAGAAAATATTAGGTGATCATAGAAGGGCCGCAGGGAACATTAGTTTCAAAGTCTCTTAATGTGGTTGTAGTTGAACCCGGAAAAATCATCCTACCATCATACCATATCACACGTTTCATCATTTAAACAGTTTGTTAAAGCTCTGAGTAAAGATGGACCATGATTTTCGCATATCTGCTGCATATTTCCCGGTCTGAACAGTGAAAAGATAAAAGCTTGAGTATTTAATGGGCCTCAAATCAGAAATGGTTTGAAAATGAATGGCATTGAAGCAGAAGTACCGAATTCATTTGTAATAGTTGTAAATGACTTTCTGGGCAACAAGAAAGCAACCAACGCTGCTGAAGTACTCGACAGCACGTTGTTGAACTTTCAGAAGCTAGGAGTATATATGAAAGTAAAGCTACACTATCTCGACAGTCACCGTGATAAATTCATTGAAAATCTGGGCGACTCATATGACGAGCAGAGAGAACGTTTCGAACAGGCCATAAGATCAATAGAACAAAGAAATGAAGGCGGATAGGACTTGCATATGATAGCGGACCATTGATGGAACTTGGCCCATGATATTCCTATGGTTCAGAATTCGAGAAAATCAGCGAAAGTCAAGTTTGTGGAAAATTTAGCATAAACAAGGATATGTATTTTAAGATTTTTACTGTTGTTTAGTAGAATTTTAGGAAAACATTCTGGTTTTGGAGGAAAACTAATTTCTCTGTATGTTTGTATATTATGGCTTGTTTCTGATAAGTTGTTTTATTGAAAAAAAATGATGAATTTTATGGATTCAATATCTTAAAATCTTGGTTAGATAGTAATAAGTGGATGTCATTTTCGGTTATTGTGTCAAAAAAAAAAAATAAAGAAACAAAAATAAACTTGTTCAGGCCCAAATGTTTTGAACAGAGAAAAAATATATTGTTGGCCTCTATTATCTATGTAATGTCTTGACGAAAGACATGAAGAAAATTACGCGACTAGACAAATATCTCACCAACTAATCTCTACATCCATTATGCTGGAAAGACACATTAACTAATATGAAGTTAAATACTCAACAGTAGTGTTCATATATGTGTGTGTATACAGAGAGAAAGATACACACACACACACTAATACACCGACACACAAACAGACATACAGTTAGGTAGATAGACAGATAGATATATAGATGTGTGTATGTTTATATGCTTAGCCTTAAGTTTAATTTCGTATGCTGTTGGAAGAGATTTTCTTGACAGTGAATTTTGTATCAGTGTGTAGATATTATTTTCTACTCTAGGCACAAAGCCCGAAAACTTAGGGGAGGGGCCAGTCGATTAGATCGACCCAGGCACGCAACAGGTACTTAGTTTATTGACCCCGACATGATGAAAGGACAGGCGAAATGCTGCTAATCATTTCACCCGGTGTGCTAACGTTTCTGCCAGAATTCACCCCTCTTTAGTTCATGGAACACTTAAGACATCATCTTACCTCTTTCGTAGAGCCTGAAGTTGTCCCGTGGCCCTGATGATTTTGACATCTCCCTCCAATATATATTTTGTTTTTCTTAAAACAAAAACACGTTTATATGTGATTTTGTCACGAACAAAAATTCCAACTCCTTTCCTGTCAAAAATGTATATACATAAAATGTGATACATATTTGCTACATTTCCGAACACCAGAAACTCTGATAGATCCCAGAATTCTATCACAGAGAGTTATGCAATATAAAGAATTTCGCAGTTTCACCAATTGTTATGTTTTTGCCAGTACAGACCAGTGCTTGGCTCCTTGGATACAGGTTGAAGATTTTAAAACATTTCTCGATTTACAGCACAATAAATTAAAAGTGTATACGCGTTACAAAATGCCATCAGCAGTTTACGAGTTATATTTTATAAAAGCCGTGTATTTGTATTATATTTAGTATGGATTACATTCCCAAAACAGAATTTATATGCAGTGCATTAAAAACAATGCGAAACTTATTATCACTTATGTAAATTTTGCCTGTATTTATAAATTATGAATATAAACACTAAAGACGAGGCGATAAAAACGCAAATATTGTATAGCAATAATAATGTTTATTGTAATGAGGATGTTCCAATTTCTGGAGTAAGAAGTGCAATAACTAGAATTCTAATCATTGAATATAAGCAACATATCTCTTTATAAATTGACAATAAAAATATTTTATTCATATATATATATTCCATTTTCTGTAAGCGTAAATTGGTGAAGAAAATATACATAAAAATATAAGTATGAAAACGTGAAATGTGACATTTAGTGTTTCTTGGTGCTGGTTATTCTCCACCAACACCATAATCCGCTACCTCTCCCCGTTTTTAATTGTGTTCATAACAGAGAAACCATTTGCATAAGGGAAAGAAGGGAATGTTTCATGCACTTGCATTGAGATGATGACGTATTGCTGCCAAAAAGACAACCAGAATGATGCTATATCTGTTCAAGTATGCTGTAGTTTCAGACGTCTGTCATATCTTATTTCCGTCAACACAACATTTAAAGCGAAATTTTCATGACTCTCACTCATTTCACACAAATGGATTTCTCACGCAAATCCAGGAAGATAATTCATGTGACAGAAAAATAAATTTCAATATTTCTACTCTGCGGTGAAAAATTTTGCGCAACCGATTTGCCAAGATGTTCGTTCATTTAAGCTAGATTTTGTCAGTACGAAGATGCTAACATTGCTCTCACTGTAAATCCCTACTCTTCATGTTGTTAATGCTTTCTAAAAATAGTATTAATCCTTTTAGTAAAAGTGTTTTCGTTATTTCTCTTCGCTGGCGCAATCGTTAGCACGCTAGGTGAAATGCTTAGAGGTATTTCGTCTACGGTTACGTTCTGAGTTCAAATTCCGCCGAGGTCGACTTTGCCTTTCATCATTTCGGGGTCGATTAAATAAGTACCAGTTACGTACTGGGGTCGATATAATCGATTTAATCCGTTTGCCCTCTCTGTGTTTAGCCGCTTGTGGGTAGTAAAAAAATAGGTATTTCGTCTGCGCTACGTTCTGAGTTCAAATTCCGCGGCCGATAAATTAAGTACGAGTGAAACACTGGGGTCGATGTAATCGACTAGTCCCCTCCCACAAAATTTGAGGCCATGTACCTCCAGTAGAAAGGATTATTTCTTCGCATGCTATTGTAAAATAGTTGACAAATATCATCTTACTATAACAATCTTAATTTCTGTACAATAATATCACTATGTATAAAATACCTTCGTTAAATGTCATGAGAACAATATCATCCATTTGAATATTTTATGTGTATGTGTGTACATGTAGGAAATGCCTATCTTAAAGGCCAGGAATTTCTTATTTACTAATATTTTTTTCTAAACTAAATGTTCATATTGAGTTTCTCCCAATATTGGGACTCTTGGGTGAGTGGTATGTAGAGAAAGTTCATAAAGCCAGTATTCATTTGAGTTTGTTCCATCAAATAATTCCCTAGATGAGGAAGGAACACATATTCTACTGATATTGGAGGGTCTTTTTTTACTCAATGAGGAGAAACAAGGTTGTTTCCTAATATAGAAGGGTCTGTCGTTTGACTTCTGAAAATCTCAGGTATTACGTCACTCTATGTTCAGTGACAGATGTATAAAGTAATATTATATAGCTAAAATAATTCTCAACCCTAGGTCGTTTTAAGTATATAGTCTCTGAACCTGCTTGATATAACTATTTTGAGTCAGTGTACAAGCAAATGTAGAAAAACATTTTCCTTTTATGCTGGTTAAGTGCGTATAGATCGACTAGATTAGATATACCAGCGCTGTCATAAAAGCCCAGTGAGACTTTGAAAGACCATCATTTTCTACGTCTTCTCAACTCGGTGCAACTCTTAAATAACGACTGAAGTTTTAAATGAATGCATAAACATCGCAGTTTCACCACTGTCAATTTTATGGTGAAATATATATTGCCTTAATCAGCAAGGACAAGGAATATGAGTTCAGAAGAAAGAAGTGTCCAAGACAAGCTGTAACCTCATTTCCAATATTTCAAATGTAACTGATATAGCTTCACAAATGTGTTACTATATATTAGCAATAGTGAAACTCAGTAAATCGCCAAATCTCACTGGTTATATCACATTTTGCTTTCCTATTAAAGGTTTTCCATCAATCAGGGAACACCCAGCAAGCATACTTTTGAATTTCTCACAAATTATATATTCTACACTTATTTATTGGCATTTATATTTCTGAAATTAAAGGCAAAAAAATTATTGCTGCATGAATATCATGCAGCAATAATTTTTTCTGCATTTTGTACGCAGTACGCAGACTACGAAAAGTTGATATCATTCACCAAAATATTGTGCAAGACATTTTCAAACACGACAAAGAAACAAATCATGTTGACCAAATGTTATATCCAAACATACATTTGAATATATTTTAAAATATATGTGGGTGCGTTGTACGTGTGTGCGTGTGCGTGCGTATGTGAGTATGTATGCAGCTGTGTAATCTTAGTGTCTGTGTCTCTCAACTCTTAATGCTTGATAACCGGTATTGGGTAGTTTATGTACGAGTCACGTTGAGATATTGTTGTTTGGCCAACATAATTATTACCACACCTTAAGCATGTAATGGCATACATTACACGTGAAGAACCACTCCGCCGAAGAACCACTCTCCACAAAGAACAAATCGACCACCAACAATACAGACAGATACAGGTTAGGGAACACATAGAATGATATGCTAGGAATCTTAATCCTAATTTCCTAAATTTCCCCTTCTCTCAATGTTCACAGAACACCTCAGTACAACAAAGAATGAATAAAGAGGCACCTTTCATCAATAAATATTTTCACAACTCAATATGAACACATAACATAATACTAACCGTTCAAGAAATACCACTAACCCCCATACATCCCATACACCATTCACATTACAGATCTATATCTCCCCTAATTACACTAAATCCAGAACTACTTACCTCCCTTGCACATAATCGTTTTACTCAGGGACTGAAATCTCTTTTTGTGTCCATGGGTTGAGCGGGGACGAGCAAGCGAACCAGCGGAGATTGTGTCTCGTTGATTGTTTTGTTGTCACTTAAAGCATACGGAACCCATGCTCCATACTTCTGAACCTTTCCCATCGAGTGAAGATGCTTCTCTATAGCAGTGTGGTAGCATTCCCTTTTCTCTGCAAGTTCCCGTGTAGTTTAACGAAAATTTTCGCACAAAAGTTGGTATAATCACTCTTCATCGTACTCAACTGGATGGCCAGAACGCGGTGCGTATTTGAGGTCAAAATTTCCACACTTTTGAACTTGGCATACCAATCACGAGCGGTTATTTCAGCTATAGCACACTCCCCATACTCAGCACAAATGTCGCGATCAGCTTTTGCAGCCTCAGAACCTTGATTAAAAGGAAACAGAAGGCGGTATCGAAGATGCTCATTTTTCTTAACTTGACATGCCATTTTAATGATCTGTGAATAAACAAAAATTAACTAAAATTAACTAGAAAAGAAGCCAAAATAAATTCCACACTGATCCAAATGTAAAAACGCAATAAATTCCAAAATTAAAAAGAAATTGAGGTAACTTATTTGCCAACCCAATATATAGACAATGAAAATCAGAAGTCTTAATCAAGACTTGATATCCGTAGGATTACGAACGTTACGCAGTCTTAATCAATTAATAACAATTTCAGTGCATAATAAATCATTTTGCATACCTGCACACATAATCATGCTCTACTTTACGCGGTACAATTGTACAAATACAAATAAATGCAGATATAGAAGGCTAGCTCTTCAGATCGCCAGATCGTAGTGGCTACACCAATGATTCAACAAACAGAGTTATCTTATATACATATATATTGTATGTAACACCGTTAATGGAAAAAATTAGATTGATATTCCCATTAAAGAATAAATGTAAATATTAAATACATTTGTATCTTATCAATTAAGATGTAAGTTTTGGATCTAGCCTACTCTTAATGTAAAGACAGGAACGGGAAATATATATAAGCACAAAGTAATAATATACACGAGTTCAGTTGGGAACAGACAGCTGAGAATATGTAAATCAAACCAAGTTATGATTTTGAACCACAGTTATTTTCAAAGTGGTTTAAAGGGCAAACTGCATTGAAATCAACACACCCAGCTAAGAGGCAGACACCTATAAGCATTAACATACTAAATATAAAAAAATTAATAAGCTAAAAATACACAACATAGGCGCAGGAGTGGCTGTGTGGTAAGTAGCTTGCTAACCAACCACATGGTTCCGGGTTCAGTCCCACTGCGTGGCATCTTGGGCAAGTGTTTTCTGCTATAGCCCCGGGCCGACCAATGCCTTATGAGTGGATTTGGTAGACGGAAACTGAAAGAAACCTGTCGTATATATGTATATATATATATAAGTGTGTGTGTATATGTTTGTGTGTCTGTGTTTGTCCCCCTAGCATTGCTTGACAACCGATGCTGGTGTGTTTACGTCCCCGTCACCTAGCGGTTCGGCAAAAGAGACCGATAGAATAAGTACTGGGCTTACAAAGAATAAGTCCCGGGGTCGATTTGCTCGACTAAGGGCGGTGCTCCAGCATGACCGCAGTCAAATGACTGAAACAAGTAAAAGAGTAAAGAGTAAAAAAGAGTAACCACACCCATATAACTGTATATGCATATTTCTATTAATATACATACATGCCATACAGAGACAGTGGTACACACTCAAACATATGTATATATACATAAGTATAAGTCATACTATACAACTAAATACGTAGATAACACATACCTATACACAATAACAAAATGCACATTCGCGTAAGTGTATGATCAGAAATCTATACATAAGTATCTGTAGAGACATATATATCGGGACCTTTCTCGTGTACACAACAGCAAATTAGAGAGCCTGATGTTCGTCAGAGCCCTTCAAGCAACCATATGGCAACATGGAATCTGAAAAAGTTTATTATATTTCCATTTTACAAACTACGCGACCCGAGTGAAGTAAAGAGAAAGGTCTGAGAAAAGAATTTTATTCATGAATTCAAATGTTTTAAATGGAGAGTTATGGTAATAGAGATAATTATAATGATGTTGGTGATAATAATAATAAGTACGACTGCTTTTCCTATTTCTACTATCGCTACCGCTAACAGCAACAATAGTAAAGGTGAGGGTGAGGATGGTAGTAGTGTTGACCATATAATCATTGCCTCGATTGAAATGTAAAAATTTCTGGAATAGTAACACTATAATTCAATTAAAACAGGAATGTTGTTTACAACATTCCAAATTATTCCAGACGATTAATCCTTTAGGTGCGTTCAAAGTAAAGAATCCTTGACGTGCCCATCAAACCATGGTGTCTAAGCTGCATATTGAGTGGTTGAAATACAGTTCATAAGATTCAGCCTGTCGTCGGAGATTTAAAAGAAATATAAAATCATTTCATTAGTTATCACTACAGAAAACTGAAGATTGCATAATACATGAAAGTACTGGTTTATTTCAATATGGTAAAATTGTAAAAATTCCAGATATAAAAGTGTGAAAATCAGACTTATTCGAAAGATAGGTAACTAGGGACGCTGGACAGCACAAAAACCCATACACACAGTCATAAATAGGTATATGAACACTTATATATTTAAATACGGTTATATACAAAGCATATAGGTATAAAACCACTTACACATATACAAAGAGCAGATACACATATATATACAGTGTGATTGAAAAGTAACTCCCTATTTTAAACTACTTACAATTAATATATTAACTATAATTTTTAGAAAAATGAATATGTGAAGAAAGCGATTACCATGGAGTTTTATTAAAATTCAGAATAGGTACCAGCATTCGCCGACAGGCCTTGACCATTGGGGTCGACTAGAAAAGGTCAAGCTTTAATGTCTCCAACGCTGCCATGAGTGCTACATTATCCACATGATGTGGAAAATATTCCATCAGCATTGCCCAAATTATGTTGGCATCGCCTTTAAGATACACCCAAGACTTGGGCCCCGTGGTATCTGCCCACAACAAAAATCACGTAACAACAATACGGCAATAATTATTTTTGCTCTATTGGCTCTGTTCTCTTTAACATTAGAACAAAACACATTAAAGTAGAAACAGACCCCACAAAGTTCAAGAAGTTTTTCAGTAAATTCCTTCAAAAAATCCCGGATAAACTTGCTACACGCATGCACAGATTTACATGCATGCATACATACATGTGTATGTACAAACACACTGACCCACATACATGCGCACAAACAAACAAAAAGAACGCAACTTGAATAACGGACAGGGTCAAAACTATTTAAAAGGTTGCAGGATGCAAGGAAAATTTTAGAAAAATAAATAAATAAATGAGTGGAAATTTTACTGGTGAGTGTGTTAAATTATAAGTCACTAAAAGAGAATGACTCCCCAGACACAGCAGACTGTATTAAGACAAAAGTGAGACAGACAGACAGACATACAGACAGACTGACAGACATACAGACATACAGACAGACATACATGCAGACAGACAGACAGATAGATAGACCGATATATACATACATATATACGTGCATACACACACATACATACATAACTCCAAATACATATATTTGTAGGTATGTATATATTTATAGATTTATAGATAGATATACACATATACACACACACATATATATACGTATATATACATAAATAAATACACAGAATAGACATCCTCGCGTTGTTATTTTTTGGGTTGTTTTTTTTGGGGGGGATATACTATATATATATATATATATATATATATATATATATATATCTATACCAGAGAATCATTAGCTTTCACCACATATTGGCTACAGAAAATAGTCTAATATTAGGGCATGGCAATCATTACGGCCTAATGGAAACAAAATGAACATTTGTAAGCGTCGAAACCAAATACAAGCTTACTAACACCCAATCTTTTTCGGTAACGGCGATAATATGCCCTTATATTATATTATTTTCAGTAGTCAATATATGGTGAAGTCATATGATTCTATTTACAATATATCTGTGTGTGTGTGTTTGTGTGTGTGTGAGTGTGTGTGTGTGCATGTGTATCTGTGTGTCTATGTATATACGTTCGTATTTATATGTGTTGGATGGATGAATGGCTAGATGGATGCTTGGATGATAGCTATGTATGTACATATATATATGTGTGTACGCTTGTGCGTATGTGCTTTTGAGTTCGTGAAAGCGTGTTTCTTTATATGAGTGTGTGTTTATGGTGTGTGTATGTGTGTGTCCATGTACGTAGATATGTGTGTGTGCGTGCTTGTGTGTATGAGCGTGATGGCATATCCATGAAATATATCATATATGTGAATATTTAATCGTAATAAATTTCGTATATTCGTTTAGAAAGTCATAAGATAGATTTAATATTATCCTTGTTTAGTAAGGATATATATATATATATATATATAGACGTGGGACAATCAAACAATCAATTCCTGTCTAAAATACGCTCATGAGAATATATAAATTGTGCAGTGCAGCGATATTGAAATTTTCATCAATCATACAATTTTGAAAGATCCTTTACGAGGAGTTAGCTATATTACTCGTTCATAGTCGCTACAGACTGATATTAAGAAAAGTTACAAACTTACCGGTATCACTTTTGAGCGAAGACTTGTATGTGTATGTGTATGTTTGTACATCTACTACATATGTGGGAAATTCTCTCTGTAGGCGTGCTTGTGGAGATGTTAGCTAACTCTCCCTATATCGTTTTATCGATTTTGGCGAAACTTGACACTTGAGTAGAACTCATGTCTGGAAACCTCAGGGCATACTCTGTTGAAAAATTGATAATAGGGTCCCTGAAAGGGATCCTTATATAAATCTAATATATTTTATTTTAAAAACCAAGGGAAATAAGCCATTCACCCCGGAAAGGGATCCTTATATGTAGCCAAGGGAAATAGCCCATTCATTTTCCTAAATTGTTTGGTAAAAATGAAATTGAGTATGTTTATTTCTTAGTATTTGATCTGTTAGAGTTATTTTTTGCAATTTATCCTGCACAGTCGTTAAACAAGTATATAGTATTTTCCTAAACAATAGACCCACTTATTTCGGATAGTGACTTATTCATGAATATACCAACACTAGCGCCCCTGAGGTGCTTTTCACAAAAGCCCTTTTCAGACTTATTTACTTTGAATTGTTATTATCTCATATATGATTATCCTGTTATTACGTAACATACTTCACGATTTTAGTATACATATCTTATTTGTATTTCCTCATATGTTCTATATAATCTGAGAACGCATTAAAGCCCTTTTCGGAGCTGCTTTATTGGAATTCTTACTATCGGGTAGCTAATTTCATCTTATTACATAACTGACTTCACAATTTGGGTATTCGTAACTCATTGGGAATTCCTAAAAACAAGATCCTGTGTAAGACAGTACGGTATTCTCTGTAAATGCACAAAAACCGTTTTAAGGGCCACATACTTTGTATTCTTGTTATTGGATTAGTGAAACAATTATGAGAATGGAAGCAAGGGATAACCCCGCATTCCCGGGAATTACCGTCTACGTAGGCTAGTACATTTGTCTATCTATCTATACATACAATGGGGTGCTGAAAGATTCTTGTCTTTAAGAGTATCACAAAAGGCATGGTTTCAAACTCAAACGTCCCAATTCTTTTATATGCGTTAGAAAAACTGAAGCACGGTTGCAATAAGTATGTATATCTGAGACGGTAATATGATCCTCCTATATTTACTTTTACTCAAGGTGAGGATCTTTTCAATTTTGGCTTTCGTGGACAGGAAGTCTTTGGTAAATCGATGACCAGAATTTAAATTCTTGTCTTATATATATATATATATATATATATGTGTGTGTGTGTGTGTGTGTGTGTGTGTGTGTGTGTGTGTGTGTGTGTGTGTGGGTGGGTGTGTTGGGCTGTTCGGAAAGTTCGTGCCGATTTTTAAATGAAAGAAAAAGGTCAATAAATATTTGCCATTGCATTTTAATCAACCAAACATTAACCATTTTGTTGCACAATGCGTCTCCATCTTTCCTTTAACTTGAAAATACCGCAGCATTCAGGCAGTTAGAATTTAAAGAATTCAGTTTAAAATACTTAGTCGCTCAAATGAAGTGTTTCGTTAGTAGAAGAAGCAAATAGTGGAATTATTATATTCCAGGGATGCAACATTGTTTATGATTTCAATGACTAAGGTGCTATACTTTTAGTGGAAATTTCATGGAAATGCTTTGCAAAGCAAGAAAAATTTTCAAAAATTGCAGCTCCGGTATCAAAAAATGTCGATGCTGGGCTAATCAATGAGGAAATGATAATTTTTTTTCCGGAAATGTTTTCGTTTAGCCATGACTGATGTTCGCAACAGGATGACCATTCAGAATTCACAGAGAAAACATAAATGCACTAACGGTTTGGGTTTGCCATCACATATATTAGCTTTCAAGACTAATGCTATAATTATCTGCCTACGTGCAATTTTCCAAGTTAATGGTACGTGTAAATTGTACACATTTAGTTGTTGAAAATGTTCAAGAAAAAAATCATTAACAAGAAAAGTTAAAACCTAAAACCCACATCACCACAGAAATGGGTTTATTCCAAATCTAGTTCCAAGAGATAACAGGGTGACGCCGTAGAGGATGGTGAGAAGAGGTGCTTTTCCAAGTGAAGTAAATCTTAGCTAAGAGGGAAGAAGGAACAGGTAGAGGTGGTGATACTTTTGGGGTTAGCGATTTATCGATGGGGAAACCAAAGTCTAAGAGTGAAAGATGGTAGAGTTAAGGAATGAAGGGGAAGCCGTGGAGAACAAACAAAATGAAAAATTGAAAAAATGAAAAATGAAAACAAAATACGAATAATATTAAAAAAAAACATTCTTAAAAATTAGAAAATGAAATTAGAAAATCGAAATTAAAATGAAAAGCTAACGAGAAGCAGAGGTATTAATACAAAGATATTATATCAACAGTAAACAGTGAGGGGGTCTTTGGAAATCATCGTCTGAAAAAACCCTGGAAGTTTTTTTCTTTTATTTTTGAATTTTCAATGTTCAAAGGTTCAAAAGTTTAGAAAGTTTAAAATGTCTAGCGGTTTTTGAGAAACAAGCAGATAGACAGACAGACAGACAGACAGAAAGACAGACAGACAGACAGACAGACTGACTGACAGAAAGACAGATAGATAGATAGATAGATAGATAGATAGATAGATAGATAGATAGATAGATAGATAGATAGATAGATAGATAGATAGATATAGATAGATAGATATATAGATAGATAGATAGATAGATAGATAGATAGATAGATAGATAGATAGATAGAGGGGACTGACTGGTGGCGTGTGGTGTGTGTATAGCTTTGTTGCTGAGCGCTTTCGGATCTATAATCTTTCGTCACACTTTACGTTTTACATTTTAGTACATATTTTTAATGAGGTGTTTCAAAACCGAAACATGTGAAGCAAAACCAAAATATTCTCCTTTTAATGTATTTATATAAAGGAAAATTAAAATGTATCCAACTATAAGAAAGTAGTATTTTCGTTCTTCTTTTTCATAAATATGTACTTACTCGTGTGTTACCTCTACACATTTTTAAATATATATATATATATATATATATATATTATATATATATATACACACACACAAATTGGAGCAGGTAAAATCCCGGCTGCATATCTTTCGTAGATAGCTTGGATTTTACGAAGCCTAGATTTTACCTGTTCAATTTCCTCAATTTGGATTTTTATTCGCATTCATAGTAACACTACTTGCTGACGGTGAACTATAAGAATGCTTTCTTCACCTTATCGAACTTCGAAGTAGGAAAAAATTACGGCGATCTACGCCAATAAATTATTATTGTTCCAAAAGTTGTTTATCATTCCTACTATGGACTGCTCAAACCTTACTAACATTCAGCACCTAGATCCTTCGATCTTGAAATTACATATCATTACACACTCAGACACACACACACACAAACACACGTACACACGCGCACATGCACACTCACATATATACATAGATACGCATACATACATATATATATATATATATATATATATATATATATATACCCAAAATGGGAGAAGAACGCAAAACATTCTGACAGTTATGTGATACAAAAATAGGGGGGAAAAAACATACAGATAGACGATACAAAGAAAACAAGGACGGGTCATTCGAAGTTTTCTTTCTTCAGTCAGATTATCTTCGCAATTATACATATATATATATATATATATATATATATATATATATATATATATATATACATACGCACAAAACATAGTGTGTGCGTGTGTATATTATTTATCTACACAGTATCAGGCATACAATTATTTATCTACTAATAAAAATATGAAAGATTTCATATGCCCATTCATATCCACGTTTCAACTGCTGCTCAATCAGCTCCTTTCAATATTTCAATTCTATTTGGTTTTATGAAATATTTAACAGAATATAGATATAATAACCTCCCTGTATAGAACAGAGTGTCAAACCATGTACCAATGAAAACATAGCACATATTCCGAGAAACGTCTTCATCCAATTCAATATGCTATATTACACTCATTCATTTACCTTTCCATTTCTAAAGTCAAATATTTAAAATTCATGGATAATTTCACACTAATAGCATGTTTACATTTTATATGTGTATTGCCAACCGACACTACAACTGCTGCGGTAGGCATTACATCAATTACATGTAAATTTCATAATATAGGTACATAACAATCATTTATTCATCAACCCTTACTACTTTCATAATTTTTTTTCATTTCAACCAATATAACCATTCTTCTAGTATTCATATCGATCCTATCACATGAGTAAAAGTACAGACTGCCACGTTAAGTAATAGTAGCAAAGAACTTCAACTAAAATCGCATGTTCATTTTGTTGTTTTTTCTTTAATTTTACTTTGTATATTTACTGGAAAACTGTATTTAAATATTGCTGTATTTCGGGATAGTCATTTTTTAAATATCAAATAAACACACGCACTATATATTCCTTCTTCACTAGTTAATTAATGTTCTTATTTTAACTCATGTCTATTCTCCGGAAATCTTTCGTCATACATACTTGAGCGACCATTTCCGTTCTCATGTGTGGAGAAAAAGTATTTTGGCACGCTGATTTGAACATTAAGGGCAAAATGGGATTTTACCAAATAACGACGCGTGTCCTCGTCCGTTTATTCCGGTTAAGAGGGTTACCCGAGTATAGTTTGAAGTAAGGATGTGCACACTAATGTTGATTTTGCGGCGGATTCGGGATCCAGGAACAGAGTGGGAAGAATGCCTATTAGGTTTTCTACTACTGTAAAATTTTTGGGGAAAGGGAGACGGTAGATTATGTGAGATAATTCGTGTTTTATCTACAGGTGCCGATATATCTATGGTGCCGAGTTTAGTAGGAGGGACGCACCATATAGGAACGTATTCGATCCGATTTTTATATCCGGTGCGTTGTAGAGTGCAGTTATATTATTAAGCGTATTGCTCGAATATTTCCTTACTGGCAGACAGGGTAAAATTGTGTAAGTTAGGCTGTCTACAATTCCCTAATTTGGGACGTTTATTTGCATACACAGCAACACCAGCTGCTACCTATGAACTATAAAAAACTTTTTTCAGCTCATCGAACTTCACGTCAATAAACTACTACTGCTCCTGAAAGCTTTTTCTTATACCTTCTTCGGACTGCCCGTAGCTTAATAACTGACTACACCTTTATTTTTGGATTTTACTTTGACATATATATCTTAAAATTTTATTGCTCATCCCCTAGATTTCGCCCTTATGTACAAGTGGAAATTATGCTTTTGAGTCGCTTGACTGCCATCATTAGGATGCTGGTAATACTAGTAGTACCCTTAATTATTAATTGATAATTTTTTGGGGGGTTCTTTTAAGCATGCTAGCCACTGATATTGTTTTAAATTAACTGTGATATCCCTATATATTTTTATATACACAGACAAAGACGCACACACGCCCACACACACATGCACATACACGCACACACACACATACACAACGGGTTTCTTTTTGCTTGGGCCTACTAAATCCAGTCATAAGTCTTTTGGTCGACTCGAGGTACTTCCCCAAGGTGCCACGCAGTGGGTGTGAAACTGACCAGGTGATTCTGAAAGCAAGCTTCTTATCACTCATCCAGGCTTTGATACTTTTAACCTATCATCACTCGAAAGGATGAATGTCAAAAATCGGTCTCTGTTGAAATAGAACCCAAATGGAAAAGAACCGGAAGAAATACAAAGCAGTTTGTCCAAATCTCTAACGCTAAAATAACTAGCAGAAGTGGCAGCGGCAGTAGTAGTAGTAGTAGTAGTAGTAGTAGTAGTAGTAGTAGTAGTAGTAGTAGTAGTAGTAGTAGTAGTAGTAGTAGTATTTCGAAATTCTGATCTTATTACTATCGACAGACTACTGCCAGTATTGCTACTTCTCCGATATCTTTTCGTTATTCACGAAGAGAACCAGTTATTTTCTGTTGTTTTCACTTTATTTTTCTCTTGCTTGCTTCGAATATTTTTCTGTCTTTTGGTTTCACTTTCTTTGTTTTTGTTTATTTTTTGTTTTCATTGGTGAACTCTTGTGATGTTAAACAAAACATTTCACCTTTAATGTTTGGTCTTCTGTGTTTGATTTTTCGATGTAGTCTTTCATATGAATTACTTTGAAACTTCTATGTCAAAACTCTCTCTTTCCCTCAATCACTCTCTCACTCTCTCTTACACTTTCTCTCTCTCAATATCAGTTTGTTTCTCTCTGCCTCTCTGCCTCTCTCTCTCTCTTTTCCTCACTCTCTCTCTCCTACTGTCTCACTGACACAAACACACACCCAATCACTCTTTCTCTCTTGGCCTCATTTTCTGCACACGCTGCGCGTGTGTACGTAGCTATTTATGTATATTTCTGTCTTTTTTGGCTACTTTATTTCTCATTCAAGTCAACTTCCAGCATCTATAACGTTATTGCTTTTTCCCACCTCTCTTTTCGGATGATTGACTTCTGAGGATAGTAATTACTTTGAAACATGGGGAATCATTTTTTTTTCTTTTATTAAATCCGAAGCCATTACTGAAGTCAACTGCATTGAATACTATTTTTCAAACAAACGCACAGGTTTCTTCATGGAAGAAAAGAAAAATTAGGACAATCTTATGATGAAAAATTCGAAGACTAGTCCGAAGAATCTACTTTGGTTCCATTTACAAAACCAAAATTCAAATCGTGTTAATTAAAATTTAGTTTCATATTACTGAAATCTCTTATAATTTCAGGAATTGCTATTAATGACAGTTTGAAGATAAATATCAGTGCATTTATTATTGACTTATTTAAGGTGGTCTGTAAGTTGCGATATATTAATTAATTATGTCTCTCTGCTTCTTCTGTGGACACAGTCTTAGTCATAGGTCATCCTGCGTGCTGTGGTGTATTGGGCGGCAAGGTTTTTCCAACGTGGTCGGTCAGCTGCAGCGATTTCAACGTCATCTCTTGAAATAGGCGTTGAGGTAATCGATGTAGGTGCGGCGCCATGTCGGTTTGGTAGCCCTTGTTTTCTCTGACCATGCGGTGTCTTCCACAGAATGGCAGTTTTCGCATGCCGCACCGGAGGATATGGCCTGCGAATCGCAAGCAGCGCTCACTGACAACCTCATGGAGTGGAAGGGTATCAGTTCGGTGGTGTATCTTGTCGTTGGTTATGTGGTCCTGGTACGACATTCGCAGTATCCGCCGATGGTATCGTAGCTGAAATACATTGAGCATTCGCGCAATCTTTGCCGATGTCTTCCACGTTTCCGCAGCGCTTATTGCCGATGGTATGACGATGCTGTTGAAGAGGTGCACTTTGTTCTTGGTGGAGAACGCTCTGCTTGTCCAGATGGTTTTGAGTCTTTGAAAGACAGCCGCGACCTTCCCGAACTCATTAGCGTCCTCGATTTGGTGCTGTCCACTCATCAAGGGACGCCATTATTGTTCTCATCGATATATCCAATACACGTGATCTTCGTCTTGTTTGCACTTATGCCGAGTCCGTTCCAATCTCTGTCATTGTGCGAATGACACTTTGTGTCGCTCCGAAGAGCGCGATGTCA
Source organism: Octopus sinensis (assembly GCF_006345805.1). Classification (NCBI taxonomy): domain Eukaryota; kingdom Metazoa; phylum Mollusca; class Cephalopoda; order Octopoda; family Octopodidae; genus Octopus; species Octopus sinensis. The sequence continues at coordinate 45,917,015 of NC_043007.1, read as the reverse complement.
ACGGCAAAGTCGAGGTCAGTAAGGCGCCAGAGGGGCTTTCAAAAACATAGCTATGCACAGCTAAATCAAAAATAACATCTGCAATTTTAATAAAAATAAAAAAGACAACATTCATCCAAACATTTTCACTCCCTTACATTAATAAATACAAAAGAATTTTTTTTAAAAGTAAGACCTTGAAATGTAATTACAATTCTCACAGGAGAAAATCTAAAACAAAATCTGACCTTCCAATTAAAAATCTTGACCACTTGAATACAAACAATCCTTTCCCCACCCCACTAAAAAAAGTTTATATATTGAATCAAGCACGTTTGACCACACTGATACAAAAGCCACATCTTTCCCCCCTCTCAAACTTTTTCTTTCTCTTCCCTTCCTCTGCAAACCACCAAAGCATTACTTCGATTTTCTTTAATCCCCATTCTCTCCTCCTCTCTCACCCCTGCACCTTGCTTTCTAATTTCTTCCACACTTCCTCTCCCTCCTCTCTCTCGCTCTCTTTTTCTCTCACTCACTCTCTTTTTTTTAAACATGATCACTTTCAATGTTATATAAAAAGGTCAAGAAATCCGATAATGGAAAAAAAGCGCTAAAAATATAAATAATAATATATATAATCATTCAACATTCTGACTACCTTATTATTCTCAATGTATATATATATATATATATATATATACACATACATACAACGTACTTATACTGGTCTGCGCATTCTTAAGGTGAGTTTCGCATATATAATTAATTTGAACATACATATCACAAAAGTGAGAAGGACGGAAGGGAACAACGAAAATTAACGAGTAACATGTTGGTTCAAGCTTTTTGTACAGTAAAAGCTTTTATTATATATATCTTTTAGTTCAGCTGTTAATTTTTTGTTCAGTAAAGGGAAAGCGTAATGTTTAACTCACCTGGATCCAGCTTCCATGATTATAGCAATATTTCCACATTTTTTCCTTATTAAAAAACATGTGTGGTTATATATATATATATATGTATGTATGTGTGTATGTATGTATGTACGTATATATATATATAATATATATATATATATATATATATATATATATACGTACATACATACATACACACAT